>NW_022757608.1:580272-589665 GCF_011630105.1 Anneissia japonica
CCAAAATAAAGTTGATTATTGATCAATTCAAATAAATGTTGAAAGGTATGATAACAACTTTGACTCATGTTTCAATTCTGTGTAGTATTGAGTTGAACAACACATGCATTCTTTTCACTTGATGATTCTATCTCCTCTGATGATGCAGTTTGGCCTGGCTAATGATTCTTTCTCCTGTGATGGATATGACATATTTCAAGCAAAATTGAAAATTATGCCTGTTTATTTTCTAATTTTGAACCAATTTTAATGTAGCTTGATTTGACTGATTTAATTTATGTGAGTCTTTAAATAGTAAAACATTAACAAAAAATAACATAAATGACAAAAGGTTACAACATATACAATTTTTACACCATTTTTATTACTTTTCAAACATTGCCGATTTTGCATTTTAAAATGTTTTGGCGATATTTTTATTTTAGGGGTTTATCTTATTTAATTTAAGTATGTTATTATAATACATTTGAGGTAGACCCTGGCCATATATATATACCATTCTTTGTAATGCAAAAAAAAGTAAGTGGATTGATGCAGTGGTTTAGAAGATATAGGCCGTTGAAAAAGTGCCGATTTTGCACATTTTTGCAGAGGGACCATACTCGTGGGCCGTTATTTTAAAAACCACATTGCAGAGTGTCCCCAAAAAAAATAGACACATAAAACCCTATGTGATCTACCAGATTGGTGAAAATTAGATGTTTTCTATGATTATTTTTGAAGTTATGGCCCTCCAAAAATGCTCAAAATGGCAATTGATGAAAAACGCCGTTTTTTAACCGTTTGACCCCCATTTTCGGCAACTTTGATGGGCCATAACTTTTGAACGGTATGTTGGATTTCATTCATTTTAACTGGAAAGTGATCAGTGCAGTAAGTTCTGCATATTAAATGAAGAGAGAATTCACAATAATGAATTTGAAATTTCTCATTGGGATACCTACTTTAAGTTATAATAGGCACTATGTTTTGTAAACTATTATTGGACATTTTCATTTGAAGAGTAAAAACTGAACTTTCTTATCCAATTAAGCAAAATGGAAGTCCAAAACAATGCTTCAAATGTACAAAATGCCTTCATGTTTGAAGAAAACTCTATAGCACACAATTAATAGTCAAGCCATTACATTTATGTGGAAATGTAGAGGTAGAGCTATAGTTAGGCCTAGTAACGACATACTTAAAACTAAATCATCTTGATTTATAATTTGTCCTTAAGCCATACTTTGCTAGCAACCTTAACAAGCCAGCTGACCAGGTCCTGACATAACACAAATGTTCACAAGCACTCAAATAATTTGTTTCACTTCCAAACAAGTAACACGCCTCATCAGAGGAAGATCACCAGTTAAAAAAACATATCATCAGCTTTAAAATAGACATAAATGAATATGTATTGAATGAACATTTGTGACTATGTTTGAGACAAGTATGAAAAAAATGTGAAATCATTGATCTTTAATGCAGTTTATTGCAAATTGTTGCAGCTTTGGAATTCCTTTGATATTCAACAAGATTATTTTCGATCCATACAGAGCTAATTTAATGCCTACACGATCTACTACTGTAATATTCCTAGTAATAACTATGATATCTACAATCAATATCCGGTTCAGACGGAACCTGGCGGTCATGTTCTCAATCCGATAAGATTCAGACTCGGGTCGAAATTGCTATTTTATGATTAAATTTTTATTGATTAAATTTACATTGATTTTAATTAGAATTTTTCTTTTAAATCGATTCCGCAAATTAGCAAATATGCCTATGGTCAGACAACTTCCTACTTTTCAGTTTTTTTTTCAGATTTGTTCTTATATCTGTCCCTTAAATTGCTGGTAATGTCAGAATTGCAGGCTTTATAGAATTAGAGCAGCACATAAAAGGTTGTGCACAACATTGGCATCTGTGATTAGGCGATCCGCATATTAGACAACCCCAGAAATTGATAAGATTTTGAACATTTTTTATGTCGGGCATATAACATAAAAGCATATTAAAAACACAATGTGACCTGAATATATAGGCCTACCTTTACGAGTTAATATTAAATTGTTAATCTACTGTTAAAGCACCAACTATTAAAACTTTTAAGAGGAATCTTTGGCAAAAACTAATCTCACTCACTCCACATTCCACCAAAGTGCTACAGTCTTTTAAGTATGAAGTTTGCACTCAACCGCAAAAAAAACACCATGAAAACTGAAATAGTCAGCATATGAATATGATGAAATCAGTTCATATTGATAATATAAAATATTAAGTTTTTTAATGATGTAGAAAGATGAGGAATTGAAAAGAAACTGTTTAATAAGGAAAAATATTGGATAAGGAGAAAGAAATCAACAGATAGCATCATCATCATCATCACCACAACTCCATATATACTGTCTCTTATACACATGCTGCTAACCGAAGTTAATGCCTTGTAAATGTCTTAACTCTTTCATTCTAGCAGACTGCCATCTGCAATTAGACACAGAATTGGTAAAATAAATACATAGGCCTACATTCAACCTCAACTCATCAGTGTTTAAGCCACAGTGTTTCATTGATGTCATTTTTTTTTCAAGATTCAATGACAGGTGATATAAAAATGTTCTTTAGAAGCTCTCGTAAAAATGTCCCAGCTTTACTATAACGTTTAAACTGATTGACGACACAACTATCTTACTCTCTATGTGAACTTTAAATCTTGAAGTTGTAATACTTTAGGTACACAAGCTAAATTATAAAAATAGTTTTAAAATGTTTTTAATACAACTTGTTTTTGTGTATAAAACAGAAGGTTGGAGATGAAAACATATTGCCGGTTGGTGCTTTTAAACTGACTATGGGATTACCTCCACCATTTTTCATAAATATTCTTCATTGCATCAGTCTGTACAAGTTCTTTTGTTTAGGAGGTTTGATGTGCGATTTATTTTCGGAAAATATTTTAGTTACTCCAAATTTCTTTCCTATTCTTCCTTTATTCTTTTATATTTTGCATTATTTTATTCAAAATTAACAAATTACTTTCATGTACATTCATTATATCAAAAGATTTTTATAAATTATATTTTTTTTATGATTTACCGTATATATTTAACAATTTTCTATCTTTGTCAATTTAAAGTCGGAGGCATGTCCTGGTCTCCACCCTTTAATGTCACTATTAGATAGGCTTTTCTTCATAAGACTTCTACAAACAGATACCTTGTTCGAAGCAAGAAATCAAATTGTCTTTACCCAGTACTGCTCGATACTTTTTTACCTTCTTAAATACCTAGATTGTGGATTTTACCCCAACATAACTTCCATAGATACTTGTTTATTATGTATATTGATCATTCAATAAAACAATCCAGCACTATGTTGACATGAATTTTTCATGAAAACGATGTCTGAAAGAGAAGTAAAATTTGTCACATGCACATGTGCGAAGCCATAAAAAACACTGAATTTGAGAATTACATAGTACTGTATAGTATGGTATGTTGTGTTGTATGCATGCTAATAACAGTTACAATTCGAGCGGATTTTCTTTTTTTTAATTATTTTTCACTTCACTTTTATGACGTTAAATCAGGGTTCGTAATTGAGGGTTTCTACTGTATTGTATAATCTCAAAATCCGAATTTCTGACAAGCGACTGATTTGGCTTGACCACGCCACATATACTGATGAACATATACTGATGAACTAAAAATAAAAATCTGAACTGACCAGAGTTCATCGCGTACTGCAGTTGAACAGTGACTTGTGTTCACAGTCAAGCTTATTCAGAATAAGTTCAAACACAAACATGCCTCTGAATATGGACACTCTCTTGTAAATGTTTCTTTTCACTATTATTGCATGTTTAGACGACCTTCGTCCAAATTAAATTTACAACAGATGTTTAATGATACACTTGTTACTGCAGACCAGTGTACACACATTGATACCCAAGGCAAGTGCTAATTTGACATTTATTTATTTTTCACTAGACAGTAGAATGCTTCTAATATTCAAAAAAGTGTCTTTCTTATCTCTTGAAGCAGATCGTATGGCAATGTTTTACTATAGAAATCTGCATTTAAATTTTGTTCTCTGTCAAGACGCAGTTTTAATTCAATTCCAAGTAAGCAAACAAGCAGGTTTATGGCCAAAGGTGGATAAATCTAAACTGCATTTATTCTGCAAACACGTTCCACCGGTTTGACAGCTCCAGGCAAGTACAACTTACCTACGAAAATGTTCCCTGAGGTTGGTTGTGTAATCACTGCACTGTGCTCTGGGCTTCTCAAATGCATTATCAATGCATCTATATACAATCCCCCAGAGTTTAAGGTGTGAGGAAAGAATGTATTTATAAAAGGCATTTAAAATCTTGACAATCGCACCTGGTTACAAGATACCTGGTGCTACAATCAACTGATTATTTTGTGACAGGCTCATTTACTGAAATTTGAAGTACTTTAAACAAATTATGTAATAAAGAAAAGTGCAAACTGTTTAAAGGAATATAAAGAGCCTTTCAATCATTAAAATATTTCTGTCCGCCTTAACAAAAAATTGAAGAACAGTCACAGGGCAATCAAAAGCAACCATGAAAGGGTACTGTACTATTTTCAATAAAATGAAATCCAACAGTTTGATCAATTGTTTGGACAGAACCACTAATCAATAATTCATAAAAAAACATGCAACACAAATACATTATTCTTATATTCAAATTTTTGGGAAATGTATTATTTTAAGAGATTTTTGTTTGATTACAAAGGAGTGCCAAGAAATTCCCATTACTAGTGAAAGCCCTTGAATTAATTAGTAAATAATTAAAAATAGTAGAAGTATTAATAAATCATAGAGGCCCTCTATTTTAAAGATATTCTATCTATGAAAAAAAAATAAATGCAATACATGAACAGATTGAACATCTTTACATTGCTTCTAATAATGGTTGGAAGGTAATAACTTGTTTAATCCTTTAAAATAAGATATCCAATATTTAACTTCAAATTCTTAGTTCAGTTTTTCTATATCTTATTCATTCATTTTTTATTTCAGAATCTCATATCCATAAAATACCCCCCCCCCAAAAAAAAAAAACAGAACAAAAAAGAAACATGATGATTACAAGTACTAACAAGAAAAAGTGGATAAACACAATTTGCTGCATCCACAGTACAGTGTATTTTCAAAATTTACTTAATAACATAAGCAATCTAGCAATAGATCTCTATTCTAATTTTCAATTTGTCAAAGATGTGTTCCAAGAGTAATATTTGAAAGACTACTTTGATTTAAAGAAATAACATATATAAAATTGAATGATTCTGAGTGCCCATTATTAATTATCAGTCTACTCAAATAAGACATAAAACCCCAGACATAAAAAGAATCCCAGACAAATATAATAGCATCTCATGGCATGTAGGCATTAAATCTGAAGTTTTTGCATTACAGATTGTGCTTTTCTCTGATTTATTAGTGGCCCTTAGTGCAATTTTTCCATAAAAATTTTCATCTCTTTTAATAATCTTTTAAACTACTCTATGGATATGTAAAATACATCATAACTTTACAACATTGAACTATAATGTAAAGTTATATTATAATTTATATACAAAATATATTGTAACATTACATTAGTTTAATGAAACCCTACTTTGCTATTTTTAGAAAATTAAATTTTAAATTCTTATTGCATTTATATGTATGCCCAACATTCAGTATATATCTGTTTTTATGCTCAAAGTAAAGCAATATATTTAAATAATCAGAAATATATTTTCTTTGGTTGCAATTATGAAATTGAATAGCGGAACACACAAAGACCCTTTCCATCCAAAAACATTGTTTTGTGTGAGTATAATGAAATTCAACTTATTGTACCTGGTACACTGTATGGCTCAGAATTAATTTTCAATTTAGTTAATGGTCACAGCATAAGCATAATTAAAGACGGAGTTTCTTTTCACTTCATTGAAAAAAAAATTTATACAGGAGGGGATTTACAGATAAACATCTGTCGGTGAAACAAAACAAAGGCAATCTCGAGAAAAGTTCATGCAGAACCCTTTCAATTTTATTGGATTCTGATTTCTAAATTTTAAAATAAAATTCATTTATTCAGTAACATTTATTCAAATCAATTTTTTTGAAAATACAATATAAAAGCTATAGATTACAATTTAGGAATCAAGAAGTTAAAAACTTGTCTCAAAATGATCTTTTAACAAAAAAAAAATATATATATATACAAGATATACATAAATAAGAATATAAATTATACTGTACAGGAAGAGTTTTTTATAGTAATAGTTAAGACATTATTTATACACAAAAATGTGTATAAATACGTGGATCCGCACAGACAAGCATGATATTCAGTCTGACATGATTGGATTCAAGTCTTCCGAAGTTGTGGAATCGTGTGTTTGGCACCAAGAGGACTGACAATGTACAAAGCGATTTATGTTAGGTTTAACGTACCCTTGTTTCCATTGACCCAGCATTCAAAAATATTTATATACACAGTGAAAAATTCATTGTGACAACTGACAAGCAATTGATATACTTTTAGATAGGAATTGTTAGAGTTTAAGATTGCCAAAAAATAAATATTTAGCAATTTGGCTAATTCGGTATCAAAATAATTAGCCAAATAGAAATTTAATTAGCCAAAACAAAAACAAAAAATTGGCAATGATAACTTCAATTCCATTAGCCTTTGGCTAATTTTGGATAGAAAATATTTAGAAAAATTCAGCTTGTATTAGGATTTGGCAATTTGGCTGATGATACATTTGTAAAAAAATAACAAATTTCCTGCTGCATTGAAACTATAGGCCGACTAGAACCCAGATGAAATTGAAAAGTCTGAATCTATCAAATAATCACCCTAATGTTTTAGTAATTGGCTCCTTTTGAGGGCTGACAAAAATTTGATTAATTAATCACCAGCACTTACTGTAAATATTGCATATTGGCTTTTAAAAATGGAATTGGAATTCTGAGAATAAGTGCATTACAGAAGCATTCCTATAAAAGATGAGATGTATTTTACAGCAGGTGTCATTATGTCTGACACATTAGGTCTTCAATCTTATGTGTAATAAACATTGAAATGGTTTTATATTTAAGAGGCTTCATTCTTTATGAATTGAAGACATACTGTTTGGGTGGAAAACAAAAATGTGAAAAATGAAATTCTATGTTTGATCTGTAATAATTTTGTATGTAGAGATTTCAATTTAAAATTAGAAAAAAAAAAAGGAATTCGCTTGCCAATTAACAAACGAATACACACAGACACAGACTTTAAATTGGCTGATAGGCCTGACCAACTAAAGAATTTTTGTAGCAATAACTCAGCAAACACAAAATGTTATGGTAACATAAATAAACACAAAATGTTATGGTAACATAAATGTTGTATTTAGGTACAGTATGTCTTAAAATCATGTTGACACGAAGTCACAATCACAGCAATATTAAAATGTTATTTAGTTCCGAAAATATGTTCTAAATACATATTTATTATTCTACAAAATAATGTTTCTACACCAAACTGTAATGCTACTGTATTATAACGTCCACCAAACTGAAACTAAAGTTACACCAAAATATAATGTTATTGTATACAGTAAGTTTTACAGTCTAAAATACAGACATCCACCTTCAATCAACTTTTTAAATAGCAAAAATATATACAGCCAACCACAATTACTGGTTTGGATAAGGAGTGACTAATGATTATTACTAGAAATTGCAAATTGCAAGTGAAGTGCTACGAAGTACAACTGCATAAAATGTTCTTCAAACAAAATTATTTATGCAAGTCAAGTGAAAATAATGAATAATAAAAATATAACAAATAATATGAGCACGACCCATTGTCTATATTAGAACAGCGTTGGTACCGTGTACAATAGTGTTTTGCTGCAGTGACATCACTCTGCTGGCGACTCGCTGCTGCTGGCGATGACTCGCTGCTGGCGAATCGATCGGCGCATGTGTATAAAATGGTATTTATTTCCGAAAACACTATGCCAGTCTACAACAAGCGTCGCCTAAATGTAATAATTAGCACGTTGAAATAAGCTAGTAAATAAGTTTAACTGGGTTCGTAAATAATATTGGCCTCAAAATATTGTGGTAGAGACATGAGCCGATTAAACGCAGAAATAGGAAACCTAGAAATATAATAAAAACGCTGAATAGTACTCTAGCGTCGCGACATGCCGACGTTGGTACGAGTAATTGATTTTACCCGGCAGAACGAAACTCCGCTTTTCAGTTGTCTTAGGCGATTGTTTTTTGACAAACAATGACCTTTCAGAGGTCAAATTGCTGTCGAGAATATGAATTGGCTGCTTCGCAGCAATGAGTTTTGAGGTACTCTCCCAAATTCTTGACAAGGTTCTAATAAAGAACAAAATGTAGAATCAATTATGGCCTCACATTTGTCATTCTTTGGAGTCACCATACTCATATTCTTTCTATTGCCAAATAGGAAATCTATATTTTACAAATCTAATTTGAATAATAATATTTAGGTCTGAGGCAATGTAAGCAAGCAAATGTGGTAGACATATGATAACTAAATCATTTTTACAGTTGATTTACTGCTACCATCTGATGACACAAAATGATCAATTTACTCACAATTGCACTATAATTTACATGTGTGATGTACCTTGAAAACAAGAGATATCGGACATAACATGTACAAGGAACACGAAAAGATATTAAAAAGTCAAGAGCGAATTGTTTAAATAGTGCCTACAATCCAGTAAGTACAAATTAATGAGCAAAATAATTGCACAACATACAAAAAGTATAATAAATTATAAGCCAAGATAGTAATGTCATTGTATGATATTGTTTGTAATTGTTTAATAGTGCCTACAATCCAGAAAGTACAAATTAATGAGCAAAATAATTGCACAACATGCAAAAAGTATAATAAATTATAAGCCAAATAGTTAATGTCATTGTATGATGTTCAATATAATTTTTCAATTCCACACTATGCACCAAATTACTGATAGTGTATGATGGTCATTTGAGTTCTATCTATTCGACAAAAGCTTCCATTATTTTTTTTATGTACTGCAATTGTTTTGATGCCTGGCCAAAGGAACACGAAAAGATATTAAAAAGTCAAGAGCGAATTGTTTAATAGTGCCTACAATCCAGTAAGTACAAATTAATGAGCAAAATAATTGCACAAGATACAAAAAGTATAATAAATTATAAGCAAAATAGTAATGTCATTGTATGATATTGTTTGTAATTGTTTAATAGTGCCTACAATCCAGTAAGTACAAATTAATGAGCAAAATAATTGCACAACATGCAAAAAGTATAATAAATTATAAGCCAAAATAGTAATGTTAATGTATATTATTGTTTGTAATT
>NW_022757608.1:590272-601465 GCF_011630105.1 Anneissia japonica
CTACAATCCAGTAAGTACAAATTAATGAGCAAAATAATTGCACAAGATACAAAAAGTATAATAAATTATAAGCAAAATAGTAATGTCATTGTATGATATTGTTTGTAATTGTTTAATAGTGCCTACAATCCAGTAAGTGTACAAATTAATGAGCAAAATAATTGCAAAAAGTATAATAAATCATGAGGTTCCATCCTCCTTTACCAAAATTTGCCTCTTGCAACCAGGGTCTAGTGTCCTTGAGCTAATTACAAGCTCCACAGGATATCAGATAAGTGTTAAGTAATTAACAAGATTAAGGGTGAGGGATGTTTATGATTTATTTCTGATCCAAGTTGTATTTTCTTTCGTTAAGTTCTTTCATTTGTTTAGCTTTAAGTTGATGTTTTTACTCTTTGTTCATAAGTTCTTTCATTTGTTTAGCTTTAAGTTGTTGTTTTACTCTTTGTTCATTAGTTTAAGTTTGACTGCACCACTTTCTTGTGTGCTGCCACTGATGTAAAAGTGTAATGTCAATAAATATTATTATTATTAATTAGATAAACCAGGGAACAGTATAAAAAAGAATCAATTCTCAGGCAGACAGTAAACTGGAACTACTTTCACCATACTCCATGCTCACAAACACAAATGTTTAACAGAAATAATAAAATGCAACAATATCATCCGGTTTTTGTTATAATTTATTAGGAAAAAAAATCAAGGTGTTGTTAAATAGTTTTTTTCTACGGCTTCAAAAACTGCTTGGAAAGCCAAAACTTTGACTGAAACAGGCTATAGCAGACACTAAATTTCATGTACGTCGTCAAACCAAGGAAATTGGTGGTTCATAAAACAGATTTGTTTGTACAATAACTATTTATAATAGGCATGCAGTACGTACGATTTGTGTACAATCGTCTTGTCTTTCTCGCTTAGTCGTTTCGTAGGCTAGGCCTAGGTAGGAATGATACTAGTCAACAAAGGCCTACAACATCGCCAAATTGAAGCCACGTGGACCGCGTAGATGCTTGTCTAAATCTATTATTTGTCTTCATTTTACAGTATTATTGTCATATTTAAAATGTTGTTTAAATGCAATCACAATCATATCGTGAGCCGTGACTTCACTACTAACAAGTACATGTGGGAAATCCCTGATTGATCATTCTGGGCATGCGCATGGACATGCATGGATATGTAAGTTCGAGCGTTCGGAAAAATCGTAGTTAATACTATATAGGCCTAGGTAGTAAAAAATTGCCAAGACTGCCGACCTCTGAGAATTTAAGGTCGACAAATTTTTGCCGACCTAATTCTTTCCATCTCTCAGCACTGTCAACCACTGTTTACAAATTTACAACATATGACACGAATCATCTGACGATCAAACCAAGCGCTCTTTTATTATTTACTGCTGGTGTTTTTCTGTCATTACGCTGGCAAAATAGTTCCCAATTACCGTTGTAAACAATTATATATTAAACGATTCGTACATTTAAAGTAGTTTCTAAATTTTTTACACACTAATTTTCATCAATAAAAAATATTATTAATAAATGGATTCAAAGTGAATCACGTTCAAACCAATATATTCATCTGCCTTTTTCAGAAACTTCATGTCGTCGTACGACAACGCCTATACCAAGACGGCCTAGGCTAGGCACAGTAATAGCCCTGTACTTTTGTAATTTCTCGTAAAAGGGCTCATTTTTTACGATTTGAACTCGTGGTAGGCCAGTTTTTTCTGCTAAAGACAAATATGTTAACATATTTCATATGATTTTCAACAAAATAGATTTTTTATTCTTTTTATAGTAAACTCAGTATGAATTGATTGTTTATTGCTATGGCAGCACCCCTCTGAGATAATGACTTTTCCAGCCGCGATAGCCCTTCATGTACTGCGGTCTAGCATTCCTGATAATTAGAGTATAATTAGCTATGATAAGAGACCCGGGTTTGATTTCCCGAGTTTTCTTGGATAAGTCGGGTTTTGTGGTAAAGGAGGATGGAACAGCATGTTATAAGCCAAATAGTTAATGTCATTGTATGATGTTCAATGTAATTTTTCAATCCCACACTATGCACCAAATTACTGATAGTGTATGATGGTCATTTTCGACAAAAGCTTCCATTATTTTTTTTTATATACTGCAATTGTTTTGTTGCCCATGGCCAAACCTTACCATATCGTTTGACGCTCAAAGCATTTCATATAGGCCTATATGCAGACACATTACTGTGATTTTCTATGGTAAAGCAGTAAAATTAAAATTTGAAACCTTTTTTTTTTTGCTACATTAATAGCTCCTTTGAGCAGTAATTGCTTTACCATGATGTAAATGATAAATTTATAACATACTTGTTATGAAGCTGATTACTATTGAACTTTAAAGTTTAATGGTGTTGACAAATCTCATGTCTCCAGACACCGTCAGTCGCCGGTAAATCAAAATGACATCATGCAATAAAACCAACGGTAACTAATGTACCACTTTGTCTCATATATATATTTCTATGGGATAAGATTTTTTTTAAAGTGTATTGTTCATTCTGTAAATACTACTACAAACTAAAGTGTTAACTGAAAAAAGAGCTTTGCTTTTGTTTTTTCATACTATTGAAATAACTCAAAACGATTTTATCGATGACCATTAGTTCTGTACTGTACTTGGAGTCATTTACATTCACTATTTCTATCTATATCTGATAAAATGTAAAATGCTCAATGTAACAAAATCACTGACAATTTCATTTTATATATTTTAATGTGTAGCATTTCATGTTTAATGTATTATTGTTTGTCTTCTTTTTAGATTCTTTCATATTTATACCTAACGCATTGAATTCTTTTTCCCCCTTTTATCTAATTTCAAATTTGTATGTATTTTCTAATTAAAATTGTTTTATTGATTCTGTATCAATTTAAAATTAGTTAAGCTTTATGTTTCATTGTAATGTCTATTTTTGTCTGTCCAAAATTAGTTAAGATATAATTCTCATGCTTTTAATTATTTTTATCTGTAAAATTGTAACAATACATTTTTTACTGCAAATGCAATTATTGTTAATAAAATACCTTAAAGAATAATTGAAATTTTAAAAGGGGTAAGTTATGTTACACTGTGACGTCTTTGTTAAATTCAAATTCATTAAAAAACTTGGATACTTTGAAGACTTTGACATATCACATACTGTAAGCAATATGTAGCCCTACACTGATGACACAAACATCAATTCAGAAGATATGCAACCACTTGAATAAATGTCACAACATTCATTTACAGATATTCACTCCAATGTAATACATCATGTACTGTACGACTCCAAATCATGCAACATGAAACGGGCAATGAGATTAGTGTGAAAGCGATAGAGAATTTATTCTTTAATCCTCCTGGCTCGGGAAAGGATCGTATAAATGAATTTTGTTAATCTTTTCAAAGGCTATTTATTTGATCTTAATGCTCTGAAGTCTTACCTTTTTTTAAGGAGGAAACGTAAAGAAGAAATGATGAGAAGAACAAGACAGCACAAAGAAGATCAGCTCTACCCACAATTGCAGAAACCTATAAGACAAAATGAGATTGGTTTTAATTTTAACGATGTATAGTTAAATACTTAATCAATTTTGAACAGCTCATTTAAAATGATTATAAATTATTGACGTCCAACCATAAACAGACTTATGAACACTTTAATACAAAAACCCTTAATTTCGCCAACACGTATCTATGCAAAAAAAATACAGGTATGGTATTATTTGTGTTACTTGATAAATATTTTTTTTTTATTCAAATTTTTTAATTGTGAGTTAAACCTTACTTAAATATAATAATAATAATAATAATATTAATAATAATAACAATAATTTATTATTATTAATATGATTATTACTATATTATTATTATTATTATTTGGTAATAATGATGTGATAATGATTATAATTATTGCCATTCTGTATAAAATATCATTAATCAATGTTCATCATTTATCATTAATATCATTATCTTTATCATAAATCACAACCATCATCATTATATAATAAATATTAATTTATTATTGTCAATATTATAATTACTTAAAAACAAATGTTGGTATCTGTACAGCATTTTCCTCTAAAGAACACCTTCACATTAATACCTTTGTCATTATTTCTACCTGGTACTCATTTAAGGTTGTAGAATAACTTGTGCAGATAAATTGCTCTGCCCAAGGACACAAGCGTTACAGTGTATCAGCGTGTGATTCAAAACACCCGACTTTACGAATGAGAGCTTGAGTCATAACAGCTCTACCAACTGCTCCCCTATATATCATCACTCAGTGTCATCCACTAATGTTATTCATTTTCATTTCATCTCTAATTTTCCATTATATATATTAATATCAGTTCTCATTTTCATCATCATTTTTTTGTAAAATATCATACAATTTTTTTCATCACTCAAAACAACAGATATTATTCAAAACCAAAGTGATTGCCCAATGCCATCGCCACCACTACTGTTGCCTTTGTCGTCATTGTTGCCATCATCATCATCATCATATGTCTTGAAGTTGTTTTTGTCAGTTTCTTATCTTTCCATTTTATTATTATTATTATTATTATTATTATTATTATTATTATCATCATTATTATTATTATTATCATTATTTAATTATTGTTATTTCAATCCAATAATGAAAAATCTAAGTTGGCTACAACAAGATTACTTTTTGTGGTGGCACCCTTTATTGTCCCTTGTAATATGAGTATATTTATAATTGTGGCAAAGACAAGCCAAACCAGTTACTGGTCCCAAATCCTGTTTCAGAGATAATAGCCAATGTCAACATTTTTTTTATTGAAATCTATTTTATTGCACTAAACTAACCTTTATATATCTCTATACATCATACTATGTTGTTATTTTCCCCATTTTCAATGTTAAAACAAAAATTTAGTTCCCTGCCTGAGAAAAGCCCAAATCATAAACTCTGAAGGCTGGTTTTCAAATACATTCTTTAAACAGCTGTATGTTTAAACTCCTGTAATTTAATGAAATGTCGGATTTAAATAATTCTTTTACAATTTTACAGCTCTCATTTTTAATCCTGTATTAATAATTAAAAATCATTTTTTTGCAAAGAGTGACTGGTTGGCTGGTCTTTGCCACAATTAATGTCAAAGTTGACATGTTAACATTATGAAAGATGAATAAACAAAAACACAGAAGAAAAAATCAAAAAGGGAGAACATAATTAAGTATTTATATTATAAAGGCATATCCATATAAAACCATTAATCCAGTGCTCTTTATAATTTACCGAAAATTTCACAAACCAGATGGTAAACATATGTATCATGATGAGAATGTAGTTACTGGTTAATAATATAAATAGTCAAATTGTTCAAATAGTGACACAGGTTAGTGCAATACTGTACCAAACATACAGTACTACTATTACCTATGAAAATGTAAATACTGATAAATTTCAATCAATAATTCTGAAGCTATTAGAGCATTGCTAATAGCTGTGTGGTTCAATATGCCAATTCACACACTATCGCCATCATTATTACAAAAGTACACAACTGCGCTAAAATCACTCCCGAGTAATATTCTCATAGAAAAGATTACAACAATAAAATCATTCTCACCAATTTTATGGGCAAATAAATTGCTGTTTGATCGTACTCTAAAAGCAATTCACCTGGAAACTGATCTTTTTTTCTTGTATAAATTATCAAATTAAATTCTCTGTCAAATCCCCTGACAATTTTCATTAATGTATAATTGCTTGAATACATATTATTAACATGTCTTAACACCTTTGTTCCTGTAACAATCAACTGAGACTGTAACATCAATGCCATGATATTAAACAGAGTGCAGTATTATGTAATTTTGAAAATGGCATAAAGATAAATTATTTGAATAACCAATTTCGACTAGGTCATTTTACTATTATTTAAGACTATTGATTTTTTACCCCCAGAAATTGTATTAGAATGCAAAATATGCTAAAGGGGACGGAATTAACTGTTTATATTTGTTTAGGAAGACAAATGATCTTAAATAACACAATCATCATTAGGCCCATAATGTGTACTCTTTATAGGACTGGAGAAGTCAGAAGAGGGATTATTCTTTGTATTGTACTCTCTTGAAAAACAAGTGAAATAGTTGGATGACCCCAAAGAATAATATATTGTGTATATCATCAGTATACGGGAATGGATTTAGTAGTATATGTACATTATTTATCTTCTTCTTATTGAGTCCACACAAGAGTCCATACTCGTACTTCATACTTAGTGTACAGTGGTAAAAAGTATTGGTAAAAAACAGGGTCGCATCATGAATACTCCTTTCTTGACCCTACGGTATTTATAAAGTGTGTTGACAAAATTCCGGAGGCCATGAGATTGCATGAAAATTTGGGAGGCTGTCCATCAAATGAGGAGATTTACACAACAGAAAATGTACTAGGTTTATAGGGATAAACTATCCCTACCAATATTTGTCACGTTTCTTGACCAAATAAAAAAACTGCCTTGCTAAAAGTTGATACATAAGTGACACTCGATGTCGGAGACTATAGCTGCGCTCCGTTATTATATGCCAACAGTGTTAAATACTGTACAGTAGAACTCTATTATGGGGACACTTTCAAGACTAAAAAGTGTCCCCTTTTGGTTGTCCACAGAGTAGGGATTGGCCATAATGTTATATACTTTCCCTCGTTTTGTGGCTGAAAAGTGTTCCCTATAGGGATGCCCCAAAGGAAGGTTCTACTGTATCTCAATAACTTTACAGGTCTCCTGAGGTCTGTTTATTTACCAAGTTATACCATAAAAACAAATTCTTGGTATTCTTACAAGGACATGCCATTCACACAACTGAGATATCATTGGTAGAAAAAATATCTTTAGTAGAATTTGTTAATATAAATTTAGTACATATAGTATGAATCGAGTAGTACCAAATAAAAAAAAATTAGTTTTTATGTTCAGGGAATTTACTATTTGCTATTTACTACTATCCTGCTGAAAACAACTAGGATACATTTTTTTTTTCTAATAATAAATAAGTAAAATGAATCTCAATATGTACTCTGCCATTTATATACCCCTTCATAGGCCTTGGCAACAACCATTCAAATCATCTTTATTTTTATAGTAGATTTAAATAAATGGCTTTAAAATTTGATAAGGGAGATGACTTGGCCTAGTAGAATGTTTTTGAAAGCTTTTCTGTCGCACCATGTCATGTTCCCACACATGAAGGAAACTGAAACTAAAAGTTTAACTAATATTTACACAGGGGTTGACTTTGCACTTACACTTTCAGTATGAACAGGATGCACCGCAAACAATAATGAACACAACAGACTGGCTCGCGGATGACTCCATCTGTTGCATTCGAACACTGGCACCCCTCCGAACAGAATGGAACAGACAGGAAGAGACATAGCAGAGACTAGCATATGAAGTAAGACATTAGTGATGTGGAACCCCAGCGGATTCAGTCCACCACTCAGCCAATAATTGAAACTGAAAAACAAGGATAAAAAAAACCTGAAAACATTAATTTAAAGTAAGTAATTACCATAAAGCCAATTGCAAAGACAAACATTTTGTTTTTGGTTTTCGAATAATTAACAATTTATCTTTCCTCCCTCTCTCTTTACTAGAAAATGTTGTTTTTGTATTTTTATTATTTTTTTAGCTATCTACTTTTGTTTAGCATTTTTCTATATCTACATATAGTGATCATATATTTTTTCCCATCATGGCATCATTAAATGAACCTCTACTGTGATTCATTACCATGTCATTCACCTTCCCTTATTAAGACAATATCTCCCACTGGAATATAGCTTGTGATACCTTCCAAAATTCCCCCTCCCTACTCTTTGACTTTAGCAAAACAGCTGTAAAATCCCTCACACAAATATAATAACACATGTGATTTCACTCCCGTTAGATTTCGAGGGACAGCTGTGATCTCACCCCCATTTACCAATGACAGCTGTAATCGGTGATAAAGATCATTCAACTAGAAACAACATGTGTACAATCTTGACACCACAAGGCCAATACCAGTTTTAGTAACAATTTCATTCCTAACATTATTTTATAATTGAAAAAAATAAATCAAAATTACAAATTAGATCTACTGCAGAGTACTTGTTAGACCACCAGTTAGGAAAAGCTCAGAGAGAAGAAAATAATTGATTTATTAATTTTACAGTAGTCAGTAAGTAGACGATGGGAACTTCTTCAATAAAAGTTAATATTAATGATATAAATTACCTTATTTTCTTTTGTATGTAACACTACATATGTACAGGGAATAATGTTGTTTAGATCTTGTATTATTTAGTTCGTATTTGCTAATGTTTGTTATTTTCTGCTTAGGAGATCTCTCAATATTGTTATACAATTTTGGTTATTCTTGAAGGAACTTTTGTTGTATTTTACTTTATCCTAAAATGTTGTAATTTTAAATATTTAAATAAATAATAAATATTTGAGAAAAATGTATGTTCTCATCAAGATTTGAACTCAATACCTTCTGATTTCTGTATGGATATTACCAAAGCTATAAGGCACCCTTGGATTTAATAAATAATAATAATGTCATCTTATTAGGCGCACGTATCCATCTCTTAGTCCAAGCTGCTTGTGGCGCTGTTTTCCACCTGCAGAGTGTACATGTAGCAATTTTTCTGCATTATTATTTTTGAATTAATTAATTAATTTTATTATAATTCTTTATTTATTTATTTTTAAGTATATTTATTTTATGACAGAACTGACATGGATGGGAAGATAGGCAAAATAAGACGCAAATACTCTTCGGGGTCACCATCCATCACCAGGCGCATGTTCCCATTAGACATGTTTTTTTTCTTTTTCTTTTTCTCATTGGTATTGCATAATACACAATGAATATTTAAATTACTGTATGGAAATGAAAAAATTCAAGGGCCTCATAGAGTATCCAAACAGTAATCAGAAAGTTTAGGTTAAGGGCTTGATGGGGAAATACATTTTTCTCAACAATTATTATCATCATTTCACAAGTGGAGGTGTTTCTCCTTATCAAAGTTACTATCATGTCATTTAATTATTTAGGGTTAGGCACTTCAATAATATATAGAAATTAAACATAATTATTAGGCCGGGCACACACCTTAGCGATATTCCTTGGCTGAAGCAATTCCATGAAACATCACAATGCGATGAAGTTCACGCAACGGATCATTTTTAATAATGATCCCTTCAATCCTCCCCCGACAACCAGCTCACAAAGAGTGAAGATTGATTCACACGAAGCAAAGTCAATGTGCAAAGAAAGTTTTATATGCAAAGAAATATTAAATATTAATCACTCACCGGAATGTCAGGACAGGTAGAGGGCGGTATGATTTGTGGCTTTCTTTCTTGTACAATTTCTTGCCCCAGAAGTCATTCTGAAAGACATTTGACCATGATGACCCTGGTAACACATCTTTATTGTTCACAACCGCTTCCAAATCATCAAAAACAAAAGTTCCTGGAATGCTATTCGCATAACAGATGAATGCGAATATTATAACCACTATAACAGCCGCACGGAATGTAAGATTTGGTAGCGGTAAATTTGAATCCCATTTGGGATCATTTACAACCGACGAGTTGATCACATGGTTATTGAATTGGTCAATCGTGCATTTGTCCCCTAGGTGTGTGTGATTACTGGAGGAATGACGACCATTGTAAAATGGTTTAGTGTGAAAGCGCCGTTGCGTATAATTGTTGTTGTTACGGTTGAGCATCGCTCATCGAATTATAAAGACTTTACATCCTGATGCAAATTAAACCTGAAAAAATAATTGAAAATCCCAAATTAACGGTATTTATTTTCAAGTTAGTAACTGAAGCGAAATTGTCAATGGATGCTGTTGCGTGTCTAAATGGTTTGGTGCCTGAGTACGGTTAAGTATTGATAGACATGGGAGGCATATGCATAATCATTTCCTCCCTGGTTTTTTATGAGCAGATATTATACTTAATTCTGCTAATCATGTCAAGCGCGTAGGTGGTGGTGGAGGTGGTCACAGGGTGAGAGATAAAAATTTAAAAAGGCCTAAAGCAACTGCAGCCACAGATAATGTACTGTGAGTTTCAACTCGCACTATTAATTTTAAGATACAATGATTCAAGATTCCTTTAATGTTAATACAATCAATGATGTCACAGAGTTTGTAGTGCCTTGGCAGTGACTGTTATTGGGGGCCCTAATAAGCAAGATCTGTAGGCCCAGTGCAGTGGCAGATCCAGAATTTTAAAATAGAAGGGGCCCAAGAGAGGGACTTTCAGAGACAGAGGATCTATACTACCTCAGCCCCACCGTGGTTGGGGTATGAGGTAAGAAAATGTTTCTAGATGGCTGGAAATGGCACTCTTAGGCTCAAAACTCGAGTAGAATTTTTTTTTCTTCTAAACTTTGAAAAATTTAGGGGGATGGGGGGAACTGGATCGGCTGGGTCTCCCTTGAATCTGCCACTGCAGTGTACACAATTTGGCTTGTGTGCACTTAAAAAGAACCCAATACATCTTTTGTGATGAGTAGGGGGTTATCCCAGTGTACTGGTCCATACACCCCTGTTGTGGACAGACGAGAGTAGCTGGTACCGGCTTACCAGGTAGCTCAGACATGAAGAGACCCTTAGGGGTGAATCAAGTTACTGTACGAGCTAGTTCACACCACAAGCGCATTGAGACTTCTGTATAAAGCGCCATATAAATCAAAACTACATTACATTACAATTATAATGAAATGCTATAGCAAATAATGTTCAGATGAAATGCTATAGCAAATAATGTTCTGATTACACATGGTAGGTTGACACATTTTTAGAAATTATCATTATGCATTAGTGAATTGAGTTTGCAATGAAAGAATGTTGGAGTATGGTGTGAAATACCTTGATTTGTTGATTTATATATTTCTTTTTAATAGAAATGCCTTAAATAGTGTAATATCTGCTTAAGTCCTTCAGATCGTGTGAGCGTTTTAAAAGGGGATTCGCCACCGCCATGTACCTGCCCCTAAGGAACCCATAAATGCGATAATCAGGGTGAGCCGTAGATTTGCGCCAGTCAAGTTTTCTATGCATTCACTTTATATACTTATATATATATATATATATATATATATATATATATATATATAT
>NW_022757608.1:601482-626291 GCF_011630105.1 Anneissia japonica
GCTGTCATTGAGGGAAAATGTTAATAAATAACTGTGAATTTTGTTTATTTTCAAGATATTTGTTATTAATTGTCTATTTCTAATGTACTCTATTAATATTATGATTATATTTGATGGATCCACATGAACAAACTACATCATGTTTTCATAATCATTTTATTATATTGCTTTTACTTTTATTTAGTTTATATTTTAAATTTTCTACTGTTTTGTTACTAAATTTAGATGCATCAAATATTTGGGTGCCACTGTATCAAAAGTGTTTTTCCAAAAAACTGAGATAAAAAAATATGAAATTGCAAAAATGGGATGTTTGATTATTTACCAACTGTCTCTTATACACAAGATGTGTATAAGAGACAGCAATAATATATAGAAATTAAACATAATTATTAGGCCGGGCACACACCTTAGCGATATTCCTTGGCTGATGCAATTCCATGAAACATCACAATGCGATGAAGTTCACGCAACGGATCATTTTTAATAATGATCCCTTCAATCCACCCCCGACAACCAGCTCACAAAGAGTGAAGATTGATTCACACGAAGCAAAGTCAATGTGCAAAGAAAGTTTTATATGCAAAGAAATATTAAATATTAATCACTCACCGGAATGTCAGGACAGGTAGAGGGCGGTATGATTTGTGGCTTTCTTTCTTATACAATTTCTTGCCCCAGAAGTCATTCTGAAAGACATTTGACCATGATGACCCTGGTAACACATCTTTATTGTTCACAACCGCTTCCAAATCATCAAAAACAAAAGTTCCTGGAATGCTATTCGCATAACAGATGAATGCGAATATTATAACCACTATAACAGCCGCACGGAATGTAAGATTTGGTAGCGGTAAGTTTGAATCCCATTTGGGATCATTTACAACCGACGAGTTGATCACATGGTTATTGAATTGGTCAATCGTGCATTTGTCCCCTAGGTGTGTGTGATTACTGGAGGAATGACGACCATTGTAAAATGGTTTAGTGTGAAAGCGCCGTTGCGTATAATTGTTGTTGTTACGGTTGAGCATCGCTCATCGAATTATAAAGACTTTACATCCTGATGCAAATTAAACCTGAAAAAATAATTGAAAATCCCAAATTAACGGTATTTATTTTCAAGTTAGTAAACTGAAGCGAAATTGTCAATGGATGCTGTTGCGTGTCTATATGGTTTGGTGCCTGAATACGGTAAAGTATGGATAGACATGGGAGGCATATGCATGATCATTTCCTCCCTGGTTTTTTATGAGCAGATATTATACTTAATTCTGCTAATCCTATCAAGCGCGTTGGTGGTGGTGGAGGTGGTCACAGGGTGAGAGATAAAAATTTAAAAAGGCCTAAAGCCTGTCTCTTATACACATCTAGATGTGTATAAGAGACAGGGTCTCCTGAGGTCTGTTTATTTACCAAGTTATACCATAAAAACAAATTCTTGGTATTCTTACAAGGACATGCCATTCACACAACTGAGATATCATTGGTAGAAAAAATATCTTTAGTAGAATTTGTTAATATAAATTTAGTACATATAGTATGAATCGAGTAGTACCAAATAAAAAAAAATTAGTTTTTATGTTCAGGGAATTTACTATTTGCTATTTACTACTATCCTGCTGAAAACAACTAGGATACATTTTTTTTTTCTAATAATAAATAAGTAAAATGAATCTCAATATGTACTCTGCCATTTATATACCCCTTCATAGGCCTTGGCAACAACCATTCAAATCATCTTTATTTTTATAGTAGATTTAAATAAATGGCTTTAAAATTTGATAAGCAGTGTACTGGTCCATACACCCCTGTTGTGGACAGATGAGAGCAGCTGGTACCGGTTTACCGGGTAGCTCAGACATGAAGAGACTCTTAGGGGTGAATCAAGTTACTGTACGAGCTAGTTCACACCACGAGCGCTTTGAGACTTCTGTATAAAGCGCCATATAAATCAAAACTACATTACATTACAATTATAAGGAAATGCTATAGCAAATAATATTCAGATGAAATGCTATAGCAAATAATGTTCAGATGAAATGCTATAGCAAATAATGTTCTGATTACACATGGTAGGTTGGCACATTTTTAGAAATTATCATTATGCATAAGTGAATTGAGTTTGCATTGAAAGAATGTTGGAGTATGGTGTACTTTGATTTGTTGATTTATATATTTCTTTTTAATAGAAATGCCTTAAATAGTGTAATATCTGCTTAAACCCTTCAGATCGTGTGAGCGTTTTAGAAGGGGATTCGCCACCGCCATGCCATATGTACCTGCCCCTAAGGAACACATAATTGCAAAAGTCAGGGTGAGCCGTAAATCTGCGCCAGTCAAGTTTGCTACGCATTCACTTTATATATTTATATTTTTAATTTTTGGTGGCAACAACAGTTTCGCTGTCATTGAGGGAAAATGTAATAAATAACTGTGAATATTGTCAACATTATTTTCAAGATATTTTTTATTAAAATTGTTTATTTCTGATGTACTCTATTAATATTAAGATTATATTTGATGGATCCACATGAACAAACTACATCATGTTTTCATAATCATTTTATTATATTGCTTTTACTTTTATTTAGTTTATATTTTTAATTTTCTACTTTGTTTTGTTAGTAAATTTAGATGCATCAAATATTTGGGTGCCACTGTATCGAAAGTGTTTTTCCAAAAAACTGAGATAAAAAAATATGAAATTGCAAAAATGGGATGTTTGATTATTTACCAACTGAGACATTGCCCGACGGATGTCACATGTTACCTCAGTTGCCATTATTCCCTTGCTCAGCAGTGGCACATTGAGAATATTTTGGATGGGGAACGGTGATGCAAGTAGCTATACAGAACCCAAGGTATGAAGGGGAAGAATCTATGGTCGAAAGAGGAAGGTTTTTTGAGATATTTCTTTACTTATGGGCTATTCCATCCAGAAACTTTGACCAATCCACACTGTAAAGTATTTTTTTTTGCTCAAAGGATACTCAAAGACCAACTAAAAAAAATCATTATAGTAAAAGAGGTGTGCGGAATAGTAATTACTGCTTTATTATACTGACTGCATATTAAGAGATAGGTCAAAGCCAAATTTTTGGCTAAGATTGAGAGGAAATCAGCCCTTATTTTTCTAATTTTTGCACTGAAAATATTTTCCTGCGCAAGCCCTACATACCTGCCAACCCTACCGATTTAGGCGGTAGGCTACCGATTTTCTCACTTTTCTACCGCCTACCGAATTACCAGGCTGTTCCTACCGATTTTTAAAAATTGAAAATCAACATTATTTTATGCTAAGTTCTCAATCAAAATAATCTTGTTCGCCGTCAGAATGATGCGCTGCCCTTAAGCCTCCGGCCACACACTCATAATATAATATTTAGGTAAACAACAGCAACACCAGGTGTCAACTGGTGTTTTCTAGTCTTTGTACACTAGACACCGCAAGCTATATTATTTTTTGGCGCCTGGTGCAGTAGCCTATGGTAACTCGAGGCGTGCGTGGTGTTGAGTCGCCTAGGATAGTGTGTTGACTTTTTTTAATGCATGAGTTTGACCAACTGAACATTTCCATCCTTTCCATTTTTTGTACCTCTAAAATTGATTATCTAAACCCTTAAATTTACTGAACTGTTATAGCTGCACCCCCCTGGATCCCCCATTGTTGGGAAAAATTGCCCCCGCCTCTGGCTTTGCACTCGGATGGCGCTACGCACCATTTTCTCAATAACTTCCTACCTCTTTTCTTCTTTTAAATGTTGGCAGGTATGGCCCTATTTTACAGTCTAGCGACCATGTTGTAAATGATTTCACCATCACAAGTAGTGATTTTTTTGGCTACTGCCAGGGGAAAGCGTTCTTTTTTCCACCCTTTGTTCCACCACTGCTCAGTCTTGAAATACATACATACCTGTATGACGTAGGCCTACGTAGAAAATGGCCTTGACCAAATTTCTCAACTTTTTTATTACGTTCTTTACGATATCTGACAGACGACCAACAAGCCACCCCAGTTATTTTGACTGATAAATTACATTTCCTCCATGATTACATATAGCAGCGTAATTTAGTAAGTTACTAAAGATCATGCTTAAATTTTAAGCGCGATAAGTAGTGTGCTGGCATGTAGCTCACAGCATGGGTCGTCATCTAATGTAACGGATAAAACGGTGTTTATTGGTTTTTGCATGAGCGGACCAATTAGCGCCAACTGACACCCAGGTAGGCCTACGAACGAGGGAGCAAGGGTGCAAAACCATTGAGGTATAGTAAATTATAAATCGTCGTGCATTGCAAATATTTCCAATTTAATTGCATCCTAGTATAAAGCAACACCAATGATAATAATACTTACCAGCATGACTTGATGCTCAGAACAAACTGACAGAGCGAACAGGCAATCGATTTGTTTTGAACGACTGCTGCGCTGGAATGCGTTCTGCCTCCGTGATTTCGATTTTATCAAAGACAAACTCCATCATATCTGTATAATAATAAGCAAGCCAATCGCCTGAACTTAAATGAGATGCCATAATTTTGTGCCTTTAAAGAGAGGGCGCTGCTTACTTATTGCCTCTCAGTGCGTTGTGTAGTTTTCATAGTCAACTTTACACTTCGAGGCATTTTGACTTTAAATTTAATTATACATTAGTATATTTATCATATTCATCAGCGTCATCATCTCTGTATTCGTCATTATCATCACATCAGGATCAGCTTAATAATAACTAGAGCACTACTACTACTCCGACAATGTATATATATTAAACCCCCCCCCCCCCAGACACAAGGGGACCCGACGTTGTAGTTTAAAAAAATATATATAATATAAACTATAATACCATAGTTTCATTCAATGGGGTCCCGACAGTATTAAACATTGAAAATACACTGGCATGGCATCATCATAAGAGACCGGCATCTCAGGGCTCATGTAAACGATCACTGCAGTTTTTTGTTATTTTTTTTTTTTTTTTTTTTTCACCATTCTATGTTCTCTGACAACGCAGTTCACAGTTCATCAATGCCATAAGTTCTAAGCGGGGTCGAAGCCCTCTCGGACCCCGACCGGGGTACTACGAGGCCCCACTAGCTCCAGCGTCTCTTTGTTCGCCCACTCGCAAACCTAAGGAGCTCGCTTAAGGCCCCCAATAACAGTCACCGCCACTGCGCCCGCCCACATAATAATTACCCTGTATATAATTTCCATGCATCTTTTCCTTTTGAAAAAATCAGAATCTCTACCTCCACCAGGATTCGAGACCACCTGTCGCTTACAAATCGAACGTAAGACCAACTGGACAACTAATAACGTTTTAGTTATATGCGATCCGGTAGCCACTGGGAGTCTTCAATCATTGTTCCATGGCCCCTGACAAGCCATTCTAGATATAAAAGCCTTACTCCATCATCAGGAGGTCTGGGACCGTTTTAAGGGTCTCCACAAGCACACCCCATCCAGAACGAAACCAAAATTAAATATTTTTCTTTGGCAATAACGAACCATTCCAGAAAGGTTTCAGGTGCATTTGTCTTTTTTTTTCTTTTTTTTCTTTTTTTTGATATATCTAAGTGTGGAAAGTTCCCTATATATAAATGATCCTTATAATTATTCACACCCTACTCTGCGGTTCGTCACCAAAATATGGTCATTTCTTCCTTGGACTATGACAAACCTCTTTTAAAAGTTTCATTCAGATCTAATGATGAGTTTTATATTTAGGTGTGGGACTTTAGCACACACACAAAATACACGCAAAAAATTGAACGAAAATATAACCTCCAGCTGAAATGGTGATGATAATAATAATAATAATAATAATAATAATAATAATAATAATAATAATAATAATAATAATAATAATAATATTGGGCCTACTGTAGTTATATTTTTAGCGCATATTGCACATTGCCCCTATGCCCTTTATATCGAAATGATATATATTATTATAGTTATTATTATTATTATTATTATTATTATTATTATTATTATTATTATTAGTTGTTCTTATGTATATATGTACATTTTGCTGTGTTAGGTCTACATTTTTCTTTCAATGTTTTTGTTTTCTAGACTTGAACTTTATTTAAAATTTTAAAATAGATTTTAATTTTTTGAAAATGATTATCATGTTTTAAAATTTGTATATTTTTATTTAAAGCCGAATAAAATAAAAAGATGCAGACGATCATGATAGAATAAAACAATGTTAGCATAGAAGAACTAAAACTAAAATTACCGTATAGTTGCCGAAGGACTTAAAGATGGTACCTTTTTGTCAATAAGAGGAAAAATTAAATACAAAAGTTACAAATTACTTGGTTCAATAACTACTACAAAGATATTGAAAACAGAATCACTTTTCGTAACTGCATTTGATAAATACTGAAAGCGTTGAAAATTACAGGGTGTACCAAAAGTCTGAAACCTTCTTCGGTAAAACCATTTGCAATCTAACACTAAAAGCACATTTGGAAGATAAAACTTGTAGAATTATGTTGATACCAAACTTAACCTCATTTGTGATCCCTTAAAACACGAGCAACAGCTTTGGATACATAACATGAAATACCATGCTTTTGTTCAATGTATTTTAATGTTTCCTTACGTGCGTGTATGCATATGCAAGGAGAGACTTTGCCGAACACGTTTTCATTACAATCGATCTAAATTATTGTGACTGTTGCTTTTTATAACAGGATGATTTGAATTCTAAAGTTAGGAACACCATGGACATCTTTTCCCCCTCTTTTTTCTCTCCCAATTCTTCGCAAAAGCGTTAGGCCAGTAAGCCCAACACCTCATTTAAAGCAATCTTTTATGCACGAAGTTATTACCATGTATAAGACTACCCTTATTTGGAACAAAATTCATATACTTTGTGATGTTTGTTCCAGGTTGGAGTCACTGTTTCACTGTTAGGCCTTTCCTATCTATAAAATAATTGTTTGTATATCTTACTGTAGGTTTAAATGTAAGCACATCCCCGCCCCCCACCCCCCAAAAAATTACCCATATTTGGTATTATGAGATAGGCCTATGGGCTTATACACAAATACGATAATAACCTTGATATCTAAAAATTATAGGTAATTGATTTGTGATGATGGTACTAAAAAAAGTAATAACAACTAATACATATGATACTAGACCTAATGAAAAATGATGATTGTTAATGATATTAATCATTTATGTTAATAATCAATCAATATATTATATTAATTTGGTGCGACAGTGTGATGCGATCGCTTTGCTCTTCAATATAGATTTAAAAATTGTATTTTTGTATTTTTGTGTACGGTATTTTTTTTCTTTTTAGGCATAAACACATTATTATAAGAAAAAAAAATCCTACCGACCTACCACCCCCCCCCCACTTTTTTTTTCCAAAACTTGACTAACACAAGATTATTTTTTTGGCCTTATAATAAAAAACAGAGAAATTGTCAAAAAAAATTAATAAATAGGTGTCTTTAGAGGATATAGTATTGTAAAGCTTTAAAATTCTAGAAATAAACTCATTTTTAGTGGAGTCAACCAAAAAGCACAAAGAAAAGACAAGAAAAGGAATTACGACAGTGACGAGACTTCATTAAACGGTAAAAAAAAAGTCGCCAAGTTACAGTCAAAACTAAGTTCATAGACCTGGACCTGAAAAGAAAATGAAGATAAACAAAAAAAAATATTTCCTATAAAAAACGCTGCAACTTCTGTAGCTTATTCAATTTGAATTCCCCAATTTTATACAGCTACTTCAAAATTTATCCTATGTGTAAATTTTGTTATAGTATTTAAGTTAGCCCTATGCTTATTTATAGTGTTAAGGATAGGCCAAATTTTTTACTCCAATATGCATAATACTGTATATGAAGTAAAGATTATTTTAAAAATAAAACTGATGTAAAAATAATAAAATGATCCAAACGAATATGGAATTATCAAAGGGTGGGTAATCCAAGATTCTTCCTGCGGCTGGGCTTTGTCTGGGCTGTAATCCCATATGGTAGATTAATTAAGCTCTCATCTAGACTCACATAGTTCCAACCTGAGAAATTTGAAATGCGTGACTACACCAGTTAGGAGGGGGGTTTGGGGTTGGGACCCTGGTGGGGGCCTGAGTTCCACTCACATAATTGTTTTGTGACAATATAGACCGCATGCACGCACGCGACTATATAAATTCTACTGAGGGCGTGGCTGGCTGTTTTTAAAATTTCAACATTTCCCCTGAATTTGTGATAATTCGTTAACACGCATATACTTGTTGTAAATGCGTGAAAAATTATGATCACGCATGTGTTTCTACAAGATGCGTGTTTCATCCAAAATCACTTTGAAATGCGGGACCGTCCCGCACGATGCAAGACGGTTGGTAACTATGGACTGAAGGCTCGACCACGTTGATAACCTTCAGATAGGCTTCATCATCAGCTATTGTTGGTCCACTGCTGGACAAATGTTTCAGGGTGTGGACGCCAAATCAAATTTTCTCTGGCTGTGTTGCACCATTTCACTCTTCCAAAATAAATATCGATCTCATCTCTTAATCTTTTACGTTGTTTTCCCTTGTTCGTTTTGCCATCCATAGGGTCTATAACTGTATTTGTTTGTACTTCTGCTGACTACAAGTTCAACAACCAGAATAAAAACCACTGAGCCAAACCGCATTTTTACCATTATTGTTAGTAATATTAATAATAATAATTTAATATTATTTTATTTATTCATTCCTCTCCCCCACTAGCTTGTTTTGTCGAGTATTTACAAGTTTTCTATTCGACTGGTCGTCTTCGTTAAGTAGGATTGTACCGCTGCGCAGGTCAGTGGTGGCGCCAGAGGGGGATGGGGGGCTATATCCCCCTTCCCCCGTCGGTGATTTTTTTTCCGTACGAAACATTTGCATGAAACTCCACTCGGGTTGTCTCGACTGACTCGACTCGAAAATCTCAATTCTGGGGGTCAAAAGGTCATCAACCAAAGAGATACAAAACTTGCTGGATTGCTGCTCGCTGTCTGATTTTGAGAAAAAAAACACATTGCCATGCTAATATAATGGATCGTTTAAAACGTGTATTATTTGATTTCGCTGCACGATTAATAAAAAGTGTTAGGCCCTAGGCCTATTTGAATTTGAGTTAGATACTGTGAACATTTTTATTTTTTAGTTGGCCGCGGTTTTGGATAATAATCCTATGTCATGACGAATTCAAGTCAACTCGGCTCCAAGTTAACTCGGCCCCAAGTCAGCTCGGCCCCATGTCAACTCTGCCCCAATTTACTGTGTACGGTATTTATTGAATGTTTACCAAGAGATTTGAATGCAAAGCCAAAATTAAAGTGTTTTTATTATTTCTTTTTTATTTGTTATTTCGTTTCATTTACATGCACTTACAATAATTAAAACAGCATTAATAAAAATACACTGTAATATTAAAATGATATTAATAAATTATACAAAGGTATATAGAATAACTAATAATAACAATATATACTTGGGGGCCAAGTTGACTTGGGGTTGGTTGACATGGGGCCGAGTTGACATGGGGCCGAGATGACTGGGGCCGAGTTGACTTAGGGCCGAGTTGACCTGCTTCCGCCTGAATTACCGTACTAAAATTAAGACAGGGAGTTTGGATTATAGGCCTAATATAGTATACTGTACTGTGGTGCATTGATTACAAGGCTTTAGGCTAAGTTAATTAATGGCGAAATTATATATGGTTATTTATAATTATTATTGTTATTAATATTATTGTTATTGTTACGGAATTTAATATTAATTACATTACAAGGCTTAGGCAAGTTCATTAATGCCGGAGTGATATATTTAATTTATTATATTTAATATTTTTTTACTCACTGCCCCATTTTAATTTCATGTTTTAATTTTTTTTCAACATTTCAGTCAATGGCATGCGAAGCGTGACCTTTGTGTCAGGCCTAGGAACCTATGGGGCAGTCTGGCGGAAGGTGGGGGGGGGGTAGCAGGTAGGACCAACTCAGCTTGGAACTAGGCCGTTCCACTAGGCCCATTATTTAGCCTCTTTTGCTCTAGCCTTTGATAGGTGTACCTATTTACCACTGGTACTACTATAGAAGTGGGTACTATAGCTGTTGTTGTAGTACATTTGATAACAAACATACAAGAAGCTCACAGTTAGTTACAGACGTAGCCTACATCCCATAAACCGGTAAGATTTTAATAAAGAACAGTACAGTAAAGACTAAGGTAATAGAATACTCGAGCGTCACGACATTGCGAAGTGCCTGCTCCTGTTCGTATATCAAATTCGAGTCGAATCAATCCGAGACGACCCGAGTGTGGTTTCGTACGGGAAGACCCGTCGGGGAAGACGATAAATTTTGTCGGGGAACAAACAAATAAAAAAAAAATATTTACATGTAATATTCGTTTAGCCACCATATCGTTTGTGTTAACTTTTCATCACAACAACCACAATAACAATAACAAATAATAATAATTCAATGAGACTAATTAAAAATAATTTGCGTTCTGTTTTGACAAATGTTCATTTAGATAGCCTCATGATGGTTGGAATACATCGTGATAGGTGAAGCAACCTCGACCATGACAACGTGGTTGACAGATTTTATGCAAAATTTCCAAAATATAGAATTTCACTTTCAAGAATGAGGATTTGAAAATAAATTAGATGGTTACATTGCATACTCTTTGTTTCTTGCTGCTTTATTCAAAATGTTTTGGTTTTGGAAGCTGATTTCAACATTAGAAAGCATAGCCTACATGAAGTCATATTATAGTAACTCGATGCCTATCAAATAAGTAATAAAAATTCGTCATAATTCAAATATTCAAATCAAATATCCGTGGCTTCCAGGGGCCTTCGCCCCCTGGACCCCCACCGGGTGCCCTAGGCGGCCCCCTGGCTCCCAGCCAAGTGAGACTCGATTCGCCCCACAAGCCTCCCCGTCGGGGCCTTTAGCCCCTCCGTCGGGCAGGTCCTGGCGCAGGTGGGCGTGGTTTAACGAAGAACGACCAGTCGAATACGGCCAATGCATAGGTCTACGTACGTAGGTACGACGATAGAGCTTAATATACTGTTTTTACGATAATTTAATTACAATTCCCCCTGACTGACACTGATGAACTGGCTGTAAAGATAGCCAAAATAGAGGCTTTCGACCCGCTCGAGTTCTCATTATTTTCCATCCATAACAAACATATAGTTTTCGGTAAGCATTTAGTTTTCCCGTTTCTATTTCATACCCTCTTCGCAGCCGCTGTTTGGTTCCGAAGACGATTTTTTGGTAATTTTCATACCCTCTTCGCAGCCGCTATTTGTTTCCTGAGACGTCTTTCGCAGCCGCTATTTGGTTCCTGAGACAGTCTTTTTGATAACTGCGCGAACTCGATATGGCACGATAACGTCACTTACTCAATGCACATATTCGCTATATTATGGCTAGCATTTCCAAGCGCATGCTCAATGTGTTTTTATAGATAATTTACGAACGTTATTTGGTAACTGCGCAGGCGCATTGCTTAGTTCGGATTCCCATTTCTTCGTAGTAAAAGCTACCGCTACCTACAGTTTCTTAATGACTATTTCCTTCGTTACAGCCTAAAGGTGCGGCGCGAAAACATACTTCGTGCACTAAGTAAGTAAACATAGGAAAACATGTGGCAGGAGCGACAAAGAAGCTGGTCAAAGCGTTTTTGTACCAAATCAAACCGGAATAGACCTTTCCAGAGAATCAATCAAACTCAATAAATGGCTAATCAGAACAGGGCTAGGAATACTAGCGTGCCGTACAAACCATGTGTTGTCCCAAAATCGCACATGTTTGCGTACCTTATGTGTTTACACTGTCGTTCTGTTGAAGCTTAGCAACAATATGGCGGGGCTTAGAGGAAACCATTGGACAAAGAAATATAATTAATTACAACACTGGAGAAGTAAACGTCTCTGGAAATTCCCTCTCAGTAGTTTTCTCCATAGCGTGGTTTAATTAATGGCCTTTAGGCCTAATATATTTTTTGCGGCATCTTTTATACTCACCGTCGGTTTCACATCTGTTCAATCACTACGAGGTTACTTGTCTGAAAACCATCCATGTCGTGCAACATATATTCAGTTTTTAGTACAACACATCCAAATTCCCATTTCAACTCCAACGTATCTACTGTGCCTAGTGACGTACAGACTTTTAACTACAGTAACGTATTTCCGCTTGACCTCAAAAACTGGCAATGTATTTGTATTATAGAAACCAAAATAAGTTTCCATTTGGTACTATGGATTCAGACGAACCATACACAATACCGTTCGAGGATTTTGGAGATGTACGCCAAATTGAAAAATTTGGAGCCGCAGCAGTGATTCACAAGGCGGTATGGAAATCACAGCGCAATCGGCAAGTTGCCATTAAAATCTACCACAAGCTGCCTCAGTATAAAGAGGTCAATATTCTCAGGAAACTTGACCACCCAAACATCATCAAATTTTACGGAGTTGTTAACCCTCCACTTTGCAGTGGAATTGTTATCGAATATGCTTCAGGAGGTGATCTTTTGTCATTTTTGACATCTAAACGTGAAGAAAACCCTGGTGAACGACTTCCACAAAGACAGTTTAACCACTGGTGCCTTGATATTGCTGTTGCCATTCAATACCTGCATGAGCATCATATTACCCACAAAGATATAAAATCTCCTAACGTCCTCATAAGTGATGACATGCATGGAGAAGGTGCGGAGTCATTAAACCGGTTGAAAATATGCGACTTTGGCATTTCAAAAGAACTCACCAGTACAGAATCAATAATCTCCAGTTGTTATGGTGGGTGTACTAGAGCTTGGGCAGCCCCAGAGGTTATTAGGGACCATCGGTTGGTTTCTCAAAAATCTGATATGTACTCATTGTGCGTTGTTTTCTGGGAACTCTGGACGTGTAAACACCCATGGTCGGACAATTTAGATCACGATATTGAAACCAAAGTGAAACAAGGAATCTTCCTGGAAATCCCTACAGATTTTCCAGAAGCGATGAAACCGGTGATTTTAAAATGCTGGCAAATGGAGAGACACAGACGATGTAACATTGACGAAGTAATTGTCTGCATTAAAAGCTCAATGTCTGAGTGCCAGATAGAAGGTAGGGATTACAGTTCATGGTTTCTAGACTTGAAATATATATTATATATTTGCAATTGATGATCATCAATATTACACGTCTACTTCATCAGTATACACATTTTCAGTTTGAACTTCTCGTCATTTTGTCATTATTAACATTACACATGAATAATAATAATAATAATAATAATAATAATAATAATAATAATAATAATAATAGTAATAATAATAATAATTCTGGATTTATATAGCGCCTCACGTTGACACAACCTCGAGTCGCTTAACAACAACAGAGAAGAAAAACCAAACAAATGCAAATGTACCAAAAAAATTATTATCAAATATTTGGTTTCAGTTTAGTTTAATTAAGTTCAAATGATTGGTTTGATGATTATCAATAAATGTTACCGGTATTATTACAATGCTTTGGTAATTGGAATCACTTCAATGCCTGTTACTTTCCTATTCATCCCAAAGCCTTTCATTTTTATATTGTGTCCACTTTGTCTGCTATTAATTGTTAACAAATTAGCATTAAGAGAATGAATAATAAATGCCAATTTCATGGCATCACAGGAACCATAATGTTTTGTTTCTAATAGCATTTTAGTGGTTGTTGAATCTGAGACAAAATCAACCCATTATGCTCTAAGTATTTAAGCCATTCTTCTTTCCTAATATAAATTAAAACAACCAGAATTTCAGCTACTTTATTTTTTGCTTTCAGTCCGTCAAGAAAATAAATCCGGGAACAAAGGCAATGCCCAAAGTGGAGTGATTTCCGAGGATATTATTGAAAAAGACGAAAGTGTGCAAAAGCAAACACGACTAGAAGACCAAAAACTTGATAAAGTACCGGTCCAACTTGTCGAAAACAGCAGTAAATCACTTGAAATTTCAAAAACTGATGTTAAGGAAACAAACTCTTCTCAGAGTTCGGACATTAAAATACAATTATCATGCGATTATAAAAAAGAAGAAAACACGAAAGCAAGTGAGGATGACGACGTTGATATAGACCATGACGATGGCGATAATGATACCACACAGATTAATTATTATCAGAATATCGGTATACAAAGTGAGCCTAAAGTAGGCGCAACAGAGAGTGATGAACGTATGCAAATAAAACAGGAGGGTGTAAACACATCAATGAACCAGGTTACTAAACATGGGTTTTGTGAAGAAGGACATGTCGCTTACATTGTTGATCGCTTCGAAAGTTTCAATGAAGATAACATCGATTCTTTAAGAAGGGAATTTTCCGGTATAGAAAATACTGTAAATAATGATAATAATTACGGTGGGGATGGGGGAAGGATATATCCCCCCCCCCATATTTGACAAGGGGGAATGGTCCATTGTATCATCCCCCCAATATATTGACTATGTATGGGATAAAATGGAGCTTTACACACTTAGAAAGACTGTCACAGAAATAAATTGCACAAAAAAATATTTTTGTGTTTTTAATTCTAATTTCTTCGGAATTGATGAAAACTCCCTAAAATGTGCAGTTTATAGAGGAAATTGGCCTACCGTAACAAGAAATGCGCGCAAAGAATTCGAGAATTTTATGCACTTTCAGAGGATGCATTTGTCAAGGGGTGGGGAAAGATTTTCCCCTTGTCCCCCGGTGTTTTTAATTCTAATTTCGTTGGAATTGATCAAAACTCCCTAAAATGTGAAATTTTTAGAGGAAATTGGGCCATGTTAACAAGAAATGCGCGCGAAATTTGAGGTTTTTAGGCGCTTTCAGGGGATAAAGGGCATTTATAAAGGGGTGGGGAAGATTTTTCAAGGATAGATATTTTCCTCTTGTCCTCCAGTGGTTACGCCATTGGGCAGCGTAGATCAAAGGAGTTATGACAGTTTTTGAAGTGGTGAAGGGGTTGTAGGGTGTTATGAGTCTGGTCATTATGATATCTTCCTTTTTATTCTTGTCTTTATTTTTCTCTTCTCTTTTTCTTTCCTTTTCTTTTCCTCTTCTTTCTCATTCCCTCCCTCTCCCCTCTTTCTTTTCTCTTATTACCCAACCTGGTACGACGGCTTGGTCAGCCCGGTAAAAACCGTCAGGAGAGGGGTAGTTTTTACCCTTCCCCCACCCCCGCGCCTCTTACGACACTGGCTAACACGCCAATCGTCTTAAAAATAATTTTCTACGCCACTGGGTCCTCCAAGTCACTTAGAGCCAGTCTCTGGAGATTTTTTTTATATTATATTGTAGAACAACTTTTCTTAAGACTTTAAAACCATATTTGATGAAAAACTCGGAAGCGGTTAATGAGATACAGATTGTTCAATGTTTAAAAAATGGGGGAAAGGTTAGAAAAAGGGTGGTTACACCCCCTTTTTCCTTAATTTTTAAATATTCAAAAATCTGTATCTCATTAATCGCTTCCGAGTTTTTCGTCAAAAACTGTAAAACTTAAAGCCCAATGCGCCCATCTGGAATCGAAGTATCCTTGAAATAGTACAGTACATACACTGTACATGAATTTAAAAAAAAAAACCAAAATAATTAAGAACAAGGTTGGTTTATACAGTAGTTTAGTTTATATAATGCCAGTTAAATACACTGCATGACACAGGTTGATGCTACAGTGGCCTTATTTATTGTTTTATAGTACAAATTCAAAAAATTTACAGCATTCATTTTGAAAAGAAGCCCCCCTCTGTACTTTGCAAAAGTAGTCTCGAAAAGAAGCTCATCCAAAGTAAAGTAAAAGAAAAAGAAGCCCAGGGCTTTAATTCGAGTTTTTACGGTATGCTTTTTGTGTACATCAGTTGAATAACATATAAATTATTTTTCATCCGGAGCCTGGCTTAAATAGAAAATACAATCGTATTACTTTCGAATTACCTTGGATATGCCAAGATAGATCCGACAATGCTGACCTTCTTTGGACACATAACAACGGATCGTTTTTAATGACGATCCGTTCAGACTGCCACCGACAATCAGCAGACGGCGTCGCGTCGTCTAGCGCTCACATGGAGCGGAGTTAGATTCGTCGTGCGACGGTCGTACGGCCGTCGTACGACGCATGCAGTGAGTGCCCGGCTTTAAGCATGCATTTTTTTAAAATGTTTAATGCTTCATTACCTTTTTGTTTTAAATTGGAAAAGTGCATTATATCTATTTTGACTGTGTTATTGAAAAAAAAACATAGGCCTAATCAAAAAATGTAGTTAGTACCCATTAATAAAATTAACTTCAAAACAAAAGACGCGTTTTGCTTAATATCTCAAAATTATGATTTTTTTTTTAATTTGGCTTATAATGTGTTCTTCTGAATAACTGCAGATTACTGAGGGGATCAAAATAGAAATTTTAATAGATTTACAACTAATTAGCATTCCTACTGTTTTATTGGGATTAATAACCATGATACGGTTGTCAACAGTCCATTCAATTGCTAGTCCCTACGTTCAGTTAAGCTCACTAGACCGGTGTCTGCAACATCCGATTTAGCATCAATAAAACGCATATTTAATTCTTAAAAGAACTGTTGGTTGTTGAGAATGTCTTAGGACTTAATATTTAGAAAATATAAATTTATCTATAATCACTTTATTCAGTATGATCCTCATTTTCAAAATAACTTTTATTTAGGACGTGACGAAAACCCTACTACAGGTGGAAGAAGTGAAGTCGCACCCATGTAAGTACACGTGTAATACTATGGAGTATGCATTCGTAGGCTTAATTTTTACTCAATATTTTGAATGTCACTGTATTTAGATCCCTCTTTCTCAAACAATAAATCACGACCTAAACAGGGGTGGCAAAAGGAATTGTTTGGGTCGCTGAAATTTATTTAAAAAAAAATTGTTTCTATGTATTTTCAATGAAACAACAGTTTTAAAAACAAGCTGTCGAGCAATTTTTACACTTTTATCTAGTGCATCCATATACACACTCGCGTCATAGACAGGCATGTGTTTGATACATTATTTTAAGAGTGTTCCTAACGAGAAAGAGTGGCAGGCGAGTCCTGAAGGTAGATTTGTATTAAAGTTCTTTTATTTCTTGGACCCAAATTTTAACCTGGTAAACATAGCGACCCAACCAGTCTGTACATACTTAACTTAACAAAACAATTTAAAGATTAAACTTATTCTATCTATTATGATACCTGCCTTGGAAACCTTTTAAAGATCAATTATATATTTTTTATATTATTTGAAAAATGATAATAAAAAATATACGAACAAATAATCAATGCACCTCAGATCAAAATTAGTCGAAAGAGCAACTGAAACACATTAATCAGTTGCTAATACTATGGTAAACAAATAACATATTTTCATATAAAACATTGGACCAGATAATTTCATTTCGATCGATCGTATTGTCAACAAATGACATTTTTAGAAATAATAGCCACCTTGTAGCAACTTTAATTCTTCCGTTTAACGTGTTACAATCCACTATTGATATAAAATATTTTTTTTAGTTAACCAATAATAACTTTAGCTTCGGTTGCTATTTCGACGAATTTTGATCACGTAGGCCTAATGAGGTTAAAGTGCATTGATCATTTGTTATTATTTATAAAATGTGTAAAAAAGAATAAATCGATCTTTACATGGTTGTTGGAGAGGTATCCTCTTAAAATGTAATGCTGATTTTTTTTTCCTGATAATAATGGTACGGTACAGAGAGGTTGGGTCGCTAAGTTTACCAGATGTTGTATATATTGGGGTTTCTTTTATAGTATTTTATTATTACACATGTACAAATAACTGACAAACACACACAATTGGTATTCACTGCACAACACGATTATGCACTTGTCAATTGTAGTCTTAGCCGGGGATGTAATTTTCAAAACGGTTACATGCATGTGAAAGTCCCGGCAATGCGGGGCATCGTTTAACGTAGGCCTGTCCGAGCCACTTACCACCGTAGTCCCGGTAAAATGCCCCGCTAATAAGTGATTGGATGATAAGACCTACTTGAAGGTCTAAAATGTCAAAATCAGAGAAGCACGAGAGAGCTAAGGTGACTATAACGAGATGCAATCCCATCTTACACACACATACACCCTGTTCGCAACCCGTGAATTTAGTGTTTACCCTATCAACGGCTCTGCCAAGACTGTGATAATATACCATCAATATACGACACCAAGGTTTAAAACTTGGGTGCCAAGCCAAAGTAGTTAAAAATATCAGAGATGTAGATAATAGCGGATTGCATTTATATTATTAGTTCTTTGTCCTAAAACATTAGTTTTATGATATATTTATGCACTAGGTCACCTGTACCAGTATATCAAAATCTGATATCACCAGTACCAAAAATTAATGACGATTACGGTACGTATGTCCTCATACTCAACAGCTTTACAAAACAAAACAAAAATCAAAATCCGTCAATTTGTGGCAAAGCGTCGAATGTTAAATGACTCAAGCTTCCATAGTTAGTCTCGTCAAATTGTCTCCTACTAGGTTTAATGTCGATGTGTGTCCCCGCCGGAAGCATATGAAATGCTGTTTTAATAAATAAAGAGATAAATATTATATTATAAAACTCCAATAGCATCATTATGGTCAAGATAAAACGTTACCTATTTAAATTTTAATCGAGAGGTTATTTGAACATAATAATTTCTGGAAAGAAAAGTAAGCAAATGAACCATAATAATAACAATGATAACAATGATAATGAAAATGATGTTAAATAATAATTTTTTTTAAAAACGACGAAAGATTCATCTCATATTTGACAATAAAGTGCAACTTGTATCTTGCTAGGGCCTATTGGCAGTTGTAAAGTTCTAAAGACGGATACGAGTATTTGATGTGCCCAAAGCGATGAAACTTTCTGTGGTTAATGAACTGTACCAGATTCTATAGACACTTTTGGAATGTGAATAGGCATGTTACATTTCTGGTGACAGCAGAAAAAAAATCCGTTCTGGTTTGCTAATTCTGTCTGGAATACACCGTACTCCAAATATTGTGTATTAAGCTGCACAATAAAACAAATTAATATGCATAAGAGAAAAAAAAATCTCTATTTTTTTTCACTTCAGCATACTATCGACAGTTCTATATATGCCTTTAACGATCAAAAACAATTTTCAATACTGGATTTTAAAAATATTATTAAAATAGTATACTGTATTTTCAGGCTATGTTGACGCCACATGTGTACCACCAAAAGGGAAATCAGGCGAGGTATGCATTTTCTGTCATAGAATTATATTATGCCCTATGTATATGATTTACCGTAATATTATGACATTTTTAATATACTAAACATTATAACTTTGTATTAACCGCATTTTTGTCTTTCAGGAACTTATGAAATTATATGAACATGTAGAAAAAAGCTACACTGATCTTAAACTTGTTAAGGAAGAGTGTATGGATAACAGCCGATTCCATGGGATATTAAATGATGGAGAACTCCGACACCTGATGACAAATATATATGATGTAGAGAGAATAATGTCTAGGTAATATTGATATAACGCAGCGAACCTAATTTTTTACACACACACACCCACACACCAACCAGCACACCACCCCCCCCCCAACGAGAGCACACCCACGTACATAAACCTACACACAATATATAATATACAGGCATTATGGAAGGCGGGAATATTTTAGATGTTTAATAGTACTCAGTTTAACATTGATAAAATCAGGAAATATTGAAGTATTTTATTCTAATAACTTTGTGTTCCTCAAGACAACCATCAATTATTACATCGTTTTCTCATTATTTCATATTATAATACGTATACGTATACGTATATATTGAAGAGTAGGTTTGCATGTATGCTCCAAGTGAAATAAAATGAAAAAGCAATGAAAAAACGGTGTAAAATCATTGAAAGTTGACATGCGGAACACAAATTTATTAAGCTATAACAAAATCAAACGGATATTTCGATAGCTCCTGCTATCTTCATCAACGTTGAGTTAATATGGCTAGTCTATTTGGAGTTACTTTTGGTTTATTTTAAAGCTTAATATAATATGTGATCGATTTTAAAAATACATATTGTAATATCAGAACCCTACGTTTCTTCTAACCTAATAGGCTTTATACTTGGTTCAACATATGTAGATGGAAAATTCCCGTCATTTCTCAACTAATAACCAATATTATCGAAGGAGGGTATTTACAACCGATCATCAATTTTTCAATATATTCACAGCTTCAAATGAACATGTTGAAATGCATAAGGTATGTTTCACATAGTGTTGTGCAGACCGACTTTTGCTGTCGAAATTAACAATTTCTTCGTGAACATAGAATAGTTTTACAAATGAAAGTATGAATTTAATACAAGTTGGTATTTTATAGGTATGGACATCTCGACTTTGCTGAGATGTTTAGAAGAGACTCCGAAGATATGAACTACAGACTATCATTGAAAGATCTCCAAGAAATCTTTCTAAAACAAGCTAACTGGCTAAAGAAGTTTCACAGTACATTAAAGGTGATTATGTGTCTTCTAATTTTACACACAACACAATTCAAGTTCAATACAATAAACATGAATTTGATTATTTCGTTTGTCAGAGTTTCTATGACGCTGTGGTTGTTGAGAATTTCGAAGACACATCAGTGATTAAAGATTTGAAGGAATGCTTTTGCAAATTACATCAAATAATTCTTAAATGTAATGAACACGAAAACCGCATTATTCAAGACATTGAGCGTCACAGCACATATATACTACCAAAGCTTCGATTTGAATCTGTAGGTGAGGAAAAAAGGAAGTCCCAGGTAAGTCAAAATATGTAAATGATCGACATTATGACGGCGTTAATAATCGTTACAAGCATAGTATAAGACTAATATTTATATAAGTGATGTTTTGCCCTACATGACGTGTTATTTTACCGAATGCTGAGTTAAATACTTGTGAGAACTCACGATCTGATATCTAGCCTAGCGCCATAATTATCCTGAAGGTCTTTCGCTCGATTCCCATCTGAATCGCTTGCGAATTTTTTCCCCAAGTTGGGAACGTACTGAGTATTCGGTACAATGAAACGGCAGGTAGGGCAAAGAATCACTCTTATGATATTCTCGCAAACTCACATCGAAATATCAAATGTTAAGTTGTGCTGAATACCAATATGTATAATTGTTGCCTCTATCAAAACATAAGTTTTTCTTGATCACTTATACGACAGTCACATTTTATTGCGAATAGAGGAGAGAACATAAACATTCAAGAGACAAAACTCAACATTATTATGGCTATTAAAATTTGAATTATATTGTAATACATTTAAGTAGACCTATGTTTTTAACAAATAGTTTATTTCATTGTTATAGAAAGCTATGGTAAGCAATGAAAGTTGGGCTATAAAGATCGGTACCATGTATCTCGTTGAAAACGTAAGACAAAACAGGAGGCGATCAGTAACAGAAAAGAAGAAGTGCACAGTGATTGCCTTTGTTTCATCAGTTATTATTGTGGAAGATAAAGGGTATATGAATACAGAATAAATAATATTATGTAAGATCAGAATATTAACGACTAGTTGTATATTGTCGTATACTAGGTGTATAAAACAACTTCATAGTTTCGAAAATAATTGATGTTGTTGGGGATATCTATACTAAAATTAACATCTACTACTTCTAATAATTGTTCTTGCCCCTGCTGCGCATGGTACTATTATTATTATTATTATTATTATTATCATTATTGTTATTATTATTATTATTATTATTATTATTATTGATACTACTGCTGCTACTACTACTACTACTACCACTACTACTACCACCACCACTACTACTACCACCACCACTACTACTACCAGTACTGCTACTACTACTACTACTACCACTACTACTACTACTACTACTACTACTACTACTACTACTACTACTACTACTACTACTACTACTACCACTACTACCACCACTACAACTACTACGTTACCACTACTACTGCACTACTGATGCTGCTGCTACTACTGCTGCTCCTACGACTGCTACTCAGTATACACCAAATATTGCTAGTAACCAAAAAGTTCGATTATCTCGTTTTGTCTGCCAACCATTGTTTATTGTATACTACAGCACATAAACATTAATTTACTATACTTATACGATAGTGAATACCTGAGAGTGATAGAGTGTACCCATAAAAATAATATCAAGTTTGGAAAACAAGATTATCAGAACATGGACTGCATGGGAGGTGAGAACCTGATACTAACTACATTTGACCCTCTTACCAACTTACCTATCAAAGAATATGAAATCATACTCGAAAACAGGTATTGTCAAATAATTAAGTTTTTAGCATAAAATTGTAAGAGCTAGTTCTGACGTTCTTTAAATTACACCTTAATATATTTAAATTATGTTCAATCTTATCTATGATGATTATTTTTATAAATTATTGTATTTTTTGTGTGATTCTCATGTTTAACTAGAGCAGTCACTCCATAATGCCTCAGTCATGTTGTTAAATACCGACAATACCCGACCGTATGGTTGAAACTGCATTTAGGCACATTGATTCCTTGAGAGCTGAACTATACCGTCAAGAAAATAATGTAATAGCCCGTCATATTGTTTCTTGTGGGCTGTATACCAGCGGCGATTCCAATTTTTTTCTTTTATGCTCGATTGTAAAGAATTGAATTTCGGTTACCTTGATTTTGTACTTTGAACTTTTTTCCACGAAAATTGAAAGGTATATTTCTATATTTTTATGTTACCATTCCATTAAATTTTATGATGATTCATCCATTAAATTTTTTTTGCGTAATCTTTCTAACAGAAAGGCAGACAGACAGACAGAAGTGAATACATAACCTCCTTGGTGGAGGTATTTATAATATGTTTAATATTGACTTCATTAATTCTTTTTTGCTCTCATTACACCCCATAATAACTAGTATAAGTTCTTTGTCTATTATTTTGAATTCTGGAATTGCAGATATAACCATTAATGATAATTTGTCTTTCATTTTCAAAAGTATTTCTTAAATTACAGACAAAGAGTAACAGCAACTGCAGTATTAAAACGAATTCGATTTAGAGTGTTCAACATTGTGCTTCAGGATGATTATCTAATGATACTCTTGGAGAATCCAGAGGGGGTGATGGTCGGTCGCCGACGTCAGGAACTCTCAAACCCAACAAATTAAAGTGTTTTTTTCTTTACATTTTTTTAGGCTAATTTAATTATTGTTTGCTTTTAGGTCTCAATTTTGATAGTGCGATGGAATGTTGACAAGACAGAAAACTGTTCCTCATGTGCCCCCATTTCATTTACACAAAGTGCCCTTTCTGTAATCCCCCAGCAAATATCTCTACCTGCCTCAGTACTTTACGATCTCTCTAAAAGCCACAAAAGGTGGCCTTTTCAAGAGTTTAAACAATGAATTTTCACATGTGTTGCATTCTTAGTGTCACAGCTCCTCGTTCAATAATTTGTAGACTCCAGTTTGTGTAAACATTTTATTTTATTATGTTTTTAGTGAAATAAATTTTAATTACAAAAAATGCCTTTAATAATAAGACGCATGAAACGTCTTACGATATTCTTCAAGATTTGTGCACTATGTTTGGATGGTAGAATCGGGGAGCCTTTCCGATTCGTATAATGATTGTACAGAGCGAATTTATTGGTAAATTATCGTACATTGTTGAATAAAAATTAATGTATCGACGGTGTATTGTAAACATAAAATATTCATATGTATAGTAATTTTTGCATACATTTATATTATTAATCATGAATAATGGTGTCTGAATTTCAAACACAATTACATGTTTGCTGTTTGCAAAATTTATTTTTAGTACTGAAATACTGGAATGGATGAAAGCATTCGAATTTTGGGAAGAGGAAAAGCAATTTCAAGATAGCGAATATAGTAAGTTAGACCCACTGTTACGTGAATTTTAATACTCTTATACACATCTAGATGTGTATAAGAGACAGATGCAAAAGCAAACAATAGCTAATTCAGGAGTCCCTATTCGAGAGAGTTCCAAATTAGACTAATCAAATGGTTCGCTGCTGCTCAGATTAAAATCATAAACAAATTTATAGGTGCAACACAATTGTAAATTATAAGATTAAATAAAACTACTTTTAAAACTAATTAAACATTTTTGAAATAATCATTTGAGTTATCCAGCCACTATCCTCCCGAACATATGACTTCATGCCAGTTCTTTGAAAAGGAACAATATAATCTAACAAGTGAATTTCTATATTTGTTGACTCGCTGTGTAAAAAATTGGACACTGTTACTGTGTGCATTTTGTAAAGCAAATGACAGCAGTGACCTCCCTTCTATGTTGGAGACTATAGTCAGTTTCCTACAGTCATTGCATGATCTACTCCAATAATTCGGAGCTTTCTGCTGAATGGAGTCAAGTGGGTTTAAGACAGTTGATGAGGTACTCATCCAAGACAGACAGGCATATTCCATAATGCTGCGAATTTCAGATTTGTAGACAGGTGCTCTTCCTGTGGTATCAAGTTTGTTAGCAATCTTTCGCAGTGCTTCATGTCTCTGCCCAGCTTTTTTCATCTGAGATATGCCTGGACCAAAGAAGTTTGCTCTCAATTTTGACGCCAAGAATAGAGAGTTCTTTCTCCATAGCAAGATTTGTGTTTCCGAAATAGAGATCAGGAATCGTTTGCATCCTTTTTCTGGACAGCAACTTTTTGT
>NW_022757608.1:626544-628179 GCF_011630105.1 Anneissia japonica
CGGTTTTCCTTGAATTTTGTGCTGATCGGAAGCCAAAGACAGATTTTAGAACGTTATTTATAAATTTTTCGGCCGCAACTGACAGAGCCAACTCGAGCGGATCGTTTGACCTCATCGTTTGGCTAGGCCAAGCAGACCCAAGCGGATCTACCGCGGGTCGACTTGACTGGATGGACCATGTGCCAAATTCTGGCCGGCGCTTTAAAAGCGGTCCGTAGCGCGTGCAAACTTGCCTGATTGATGGGCTTGCCACGCAAGCCTATTAGTATTCTGATAGGCCCCGTTTGGCGGATGGGGCGTATTGACAGCGGGCCATTATTTTTTTCAGTGCATAAATATTGTGCAACATGGCTAGGGTTTATAATCTCAGATTGTATTGTTCTTCAATTCTGTAGAATTTTCATTGGATTAAAGAATATCAGTTGCATTACGTTTTATACGAACTAATTCAGTTAAAATTTATTATCAACAGTAATTCCTGTGAAAGTAGGCTTACTGGATACAGGCGTGACAAATCCAACGTATGAGGTTTTCCACATTACAACATACGGTAACTACTTTATAATTTGTATATTGCGGTTTTTGTGAATAATGCTATCGTTTTTAAATCAACTGCTTTTATGTTCAATTTCTATTCAGGACCACATTTTTCTTTCGTTTATTTCTCTTAAAAATGCAAAGAGATATAAAAATTAAAATAACAAATGATATATAATGTGAGGTTGAAATCGGCTAAACTGCCAAATTTGGTAAGCCCCCTCCTTTTTCAGGAGGTTGGGAACGTCTAATTGTAAAAAGTACATAAGAACAGAAAAGATGAGCTTTTCTCGTAGGAAAATATTTAATGACGTTGATCTGCAGGTCATAATGAACTCTGTTGTTTTATAGGGCGAATGTTGCTGGTCCTAACATTCCATTTCATAGGAACACTGTGTGTCAACGAATAAAATAGAAACACACAATAGAGAACGTGTTAAAATTAAGTGCAAATGCTGTTGACAAAACAAAGTGAATGGAACAAAACAGTGCAAAACTAACTTCGGCGACAAGAGTCTGAGTTCTTTTTGTTTCTTTTTTTTTTTATAATTTTAAACAAAAACAAGTCCTATAAGGTCTCATATTTAATAATAATAATAATAATAATAATAATAATAATAATAATAATAATAATAATAACAATAATAATAATGATTATAATAAATTTATTTTTGTATAGCGCGGAATGCTATAAACATTTATGAGCTTTACATTAAAAGCAAAAGCCGGAACAGAATTAAAAGAAAAGATGATTAAAACAGTGAGAGAAAAGATGATTTCCAATCAAAATAAAAAACAGGTTAATTTTATGATTAATTTTTTTATTTTATTTTGTGTTTTATAATATTAATGTTTAATTATTAAATGTCAACCAAGATTTGTTCTCAATTACCTCCTCATTCCATTTGCTTTATTCTTTTCCATTTCATTTTAGATTTCAACTATTTCATTGTTTACACGTTATGTTTGGCTTGAGTCATTTCTTTCCTTTCCTCCCAAGAACCCTGTTTTCGTAACTACTGTATGACTTTTTATAAATATATACATATTTGGTTAATTGTAATTACCGTCATCAGTTCAAACAACAATTCATTGATT
>NW_022757608.1:630558-635204 GCF_011630105.1 Anneissia japonica
AGACTCATTAAGTTTTGAGTAAAATTATGAAATTATGAAATATCTACACCCTTCTCTGGATCGTCACAAAACTTTAATCACTTCTTTACTGGACCTTGACAAACTATTATAGAAAGTTTCATTTAGATTCTTTCATACGGTACGTTTTTAGAGATACATATAAATTTGTCTAGATGGTTTTGACCACGTAACAAGACATGTTTTTAATACTGCGCACGTGTAAGAAAGATACAATGAACAGATTGAGTTTGCCCGATTTCATTATACGATAAGGGTATATAAAAATGCACTTTTTTAAAACCATCAATAATTAGTTAAACACTATTAAAAATATATTCGCAATTTATGCACAACACTGTGGAAAACTATCAAGCCATATTCAATTTAACAAAATTGTCGATACAGTAGGTCCTATATTTTCTTCAGTTCAGGAAATGGAACACGCCAATTACATGGGCCGGCTGTGAGCCCCGGTAGTTTCCTTCTTGAAAACCTTTGATAGAATTTAAATATGACGGAAGAAAATTAATTAAATTTATGCAACTTATTACAAGAAAATTTGCTTTCTGTTGCCTTAAGCGATCGGATTAGTGTAGGCAAATTTAGGACACTGTAAAAAAAAAAAACGACTCCTCAAGTCAGCTCAAATCCCGCTGAAAACACGTTAATATTGCCTATATTTTCGTAATTCAACGCAAAAATGACAGGGTGAAATATTTGAAAACAAATAGTTTGTAAATTGTTTGCAATAGCTAGCCTATATTTATAACCTTCTATAAACCGATTTAAACTAATTTATCCGACCGCCAGTTTTTGACTTACGGGTTTGTAGTAAAAACAGTTGGTGCTTTTGAAGAAGCGCTAATGGTTACGAAATAGGGTGATTTTCACGGCCGTGGTACGTTTGAAGTAAAGTTGACCAAACAAGTTGATATGTGTAAGTCTATGACGTCAGAAATTAAAATGACTCACATTTAGCTAATTGAATGGCCGACCGGTTAGCAGGGGCGCCGCAACCACAGCTGGTTCGAACGGCACGCTCGCCTTAATGGTTCTGGTGGTAGAACAAATCTTCTCGGATAAGAACTATAAACCGTAGGCTCGTGTGCACTATAAAGAAACCGAAATAGGCCTATATACATAGATTTGGCGCAACAGGGTGAGGGATTTTAATTTCAGATTATCATGTTGAAATTGTTTTACGCATGCTTTTGTTATAAAAATTGTTAACAGAAATAAAATTATCTCTCGTCCCTAAGACTCATAGAAGGACTTGGTTTATAAAACATCATTCATCTTGTAATTTTAGAGTTACTTTCTGTTGGATGCGAAAATACAAAAATAATTTAAATAAAAATAGATAATATAATCCCAAAATATTTGGGTTGCATAGCTTGGTGGTTAAGATGCTTGCCTTCCAACCACAGGGTCCTGGGTTCAATTCCTGTCAGTGTTGCAGGATTTTTTCTCACGACCAAAACAACTCCACTCCCTAAATCTCATATTGAGATTTAGTTTGTGTAAAAGCATCGTGTGTATATGTTTGACTTGTGTAAGGGATTGTCACCTACAAGTAGGAAAGTGATATATTCGCTATTGACAATCCTTGGCACATGTATTGTGTGCCTAAATAAATAATAATTAAAAAAAAATATTTGATATTACAATACTATTAATGATTTAGGTGATAATTGTGTAATATATAAAACATATTTTGTTTTCTCTTGAAGTTTCAGCAATTGCCTAGAAACCAATTTCGACAGTTTCAGTTTGTTCACTGAATTGAGAAAGCGTTTGGATAATGATTCGTTCAATCCAATTATTGTGTACCAATCACATTTGTGTTTCCAAAGAAACATGTTGCAATTTCAAAGGTACTGTAGTTGAAAGTAGCCTACTGTAGATTTTATACGAATTGTTATTGGGTGTGTTTAGCTAATCATAGAAAAGATTCAACATTTTTATATTTATTTTGTCTGTCATTTACGTTAAAGTAAAGTCAGGATCCATTTAAATAGACACAAATCTCTTTCACATTTTATGAATGTCCATGCAATGGTGTTTCAAACATTCATAAACCCATGAAAATGGAATAAAAACACCAACAATATGAAAGTACTTTGCTGAAACCTGTAAGGTGAATTGGATTAAAAATTGTATAGGCCTCTATGCTATTTTGAATTATTATTTGAAATACCGAACTCTGCTATTATTATTATTATTATTATTATTATTATTATTATTATTATTATTATTATTATTATTATTATAACAATCTTCGGCTCAATTAATTTACAATAACAACCAATGTTGATGCTGTACACAATTTTAATGCTTGCATTGATAACTGAGAATAAATTAATGAAAAAATCTATTAGAAAACACTCAACAGCATTCAGTCAGGTACTTAATAGATGGCGTGTCTCTGAAATGGACCTTCAGGAGCAGCTTTCAATACCAGCCGATTGGCTGACAAGCCTTTACGACAAATTAAAGGTAAACTTAGCTTAAAACAGATGAATTATATAATTTTATTTTTGTGCATAATGAGTAAGCCTATGGGATTAATGTTTGGACCCGATATAATTTGACACGATCAGTGCCATGTAATAATTTTAGGAGAGACCTCATTATGTTATATCCTTTAATTTTTGGAATTTGTTAATATTTTGTAGGTGACAATTTTTCACAAGCCTAATAGGGATACAGATGCTCTATATAAGCGCCTAATAGGGATACAGATGCTCTATATAAACGTCTATATAAGTCTCATAGAATGAAATACATTTTGTTTTCCTTAAAACGTCCGACTTGTAGGCCTGTCATAATCTACATTTGGTTTTTTTCGAATGTTCTGAATTAGTGGGAATACCACATTAATGTGTTTTTGTATGTATTCTTTAAAAAATGAAATGTCGGTACAAAAATTACCAGTACCTAACCAAGGATTTTTTAACTATACACTGGTCAAACAGCTTAGCCTGAATTGCTATTTTTTTTAGACTCTAGAGGCCTCAACTATAAGGGACCCAGACCATCAGAGAACATTTTTTCGCTTAATTGGAAATACATTACACATGCTACAACAGCTCATTCTGCGTGGAAGGGATCTCAAAGAAAGTGTCGAACAAGACAGTAGCAAACACGTCACCTCCGTATTACTGAAGCTGCCGACTGAGACAGTCATCGAGCCTCATTTATTTCAAGTAAAATTCAATTTTTGTTTACTAAACATTCCATATACACGATTTGATGATGGAGCTATGTGTTATATTAATAACGATACTAAAGTATAATAATACTACTACTACTACTACTACTACTACTACTACTACTACTACTACTAATAATAATAATAATAATAATAATAATAATAAAAATAATACAATGATAATGACTAAGAAGACGACGATAATGATGATGATAATAATAATAATGAAAACAATTTCTACCTCCATAGGGAATCGAATCCGGGACCTGTCGCTTACAAACCTCAACCAACTAATAATAATAATAATAATAATAATAATAATAATAATAATAATAATAATAATAATAATAAAATAATAATAATAATAATAATGATAATAATGATAATAATAAATAATAATGATAATGATAATAATGATAATGATAATGATAATAATGATAATGATAATGATAATGATAATGATAATAATAATGATAATAATAATAATAATATTAATAATATTAATAATAATAATAATAATATTAATAATAATAATAATATTAACAATAATAATAATAATAATAATAATAATAATAATAATAATAATAATAACAATATTTATTATTATTATTATTCATGTATTGTTATTTCTGAAGTAAATAAAAAGTATCATTCAGTTAACAGAGATGCTTCATCAGGCAAATGACCCCGTGAGCTGTTAGCTCCATTAAGTAATGTTTACGTTTTGTTCCTGATCTTAAATTAAAGACGCTGGCCATGAAGTTAATCTTATCCTCTTTGAAATCGGTGCAAGTGGATTAATCTCATCTGATAATATGTAAAGTTTACATTTTCTTCATGAACTTTGCAAAAAGCCCATACCCGTTCAAACCTTTCGAAAATTGCGATTATTCAATCTTCCATTGTCCATGCCAAAGATGAATCCACGCGGGCTGAGCTCTTTCTTTTGAGTATTTTATTTTCTAAGTGATACATCTTGACCTATGAAATCTTTATTTTTTAATTTATCATTAAATAATTTAGAATCGCAGTTTATAATATTTTAATTCTTAATAATAATTCATTTTCTACAGTACTACTCAATAATTGTATAGGCCTATACTCTTGTCTTCTCTTGTTGTTTGTAATGTTTTGCCAGCTCTTTCTTCCTTTGTCTTCTTTCCTTTGCCATCTGTTTACGGTCTGTCCCCTCCCGTGACACTTGTTTAATTAATGTATTCATTATTATTATTATTTATTTATTTTATTCATTATTTCTTTAGGTTCACAACACATATGCGCCATGGATTGTCAATAGCGAATATATCACTGTCCAACCTGTAGGTGACTATCCATTACACCATACAAACACACGAATGTAGGTAAGAATGGCCCCGGAAAAAATGGCCCCAGAAAAAATGGCCCCGGAAAAAATGGCCCCAGAAAAAATGGCCCC
>NW_022757608.1:635506-638399 GCF_011630105.1 Anneissia japonica
TCCGGGGCCATTTTTTCCGGGGCCATTTTTTCCAGGGCCATTCTTACCGTACACCCAAACACACACCCACACACACACACACACACACACACCCACACACCCACACACACACACACACACACACACACGATGCTTTACCAAAACTAAGTCTAAATGTGAAGTTTAGGGAGTGGAGTGATAAAAAAAAAATACTAAAAAAAATACTACAAAACTGACAGGAATTGAACTTAAGACCCTGTGATTGGAAGACAATTATCTTAACCACCAAGCTATTCAACTCTACTAAGAATGGTATCAGCACCATTAAAAATGTTGGCCAAGGGAGTTTCTAACATTTTTGTCCTTTTATCAATTGTTTTTCTATGTTAACCAAAAGTGATTTTGAAATTGTTCTTAACTCATCGAACTCTTTTGAAAAATATAGAAATTATCAAATATTCAGGATGACTGGATAAAGAAACAGGATCAAGTGACATTGTATACTAAACGAAAAAGAGATCATGTGCCATTTCAAAAGCGATATCGTTCGACTCAAATCAACCTATATGTGTCTAAATCTGCCATTATTTTGACGTCTTCCTCAGACGAAACTGTCGAAAATTCAAAAACGTAAGTCGTAATACATGATTTTCGCACGTAAATCATAAAACCATATAATATTTAATTTCAAATATATAATATTATTTTGTCTAATTGATAAAATTATATATTTATAATAAAATGGAGACAGGTTCTGTAGCTGTTATGATCGAAACTATGCTGATGTGGCTATCATAGATGCAAAATCTCGTGAGAGCTGGATGCCTGAGAGAGAACATTTGTTCAAACTGTGGATCTATGAAAAGGACGGTATCAAATACCAGCAATATGAATACGTCATCGGTCTGAACTCTGATCGATCAATGTAAGCATGAAATTAAATCAACTACAAACGTATATAAGTATATAAGTAATAATATATATATATATAAGTAATAATATATATATATATATATATATATTATATACTTTTTTTAACTCAAGTGATCTGAGCTGAAGTTGTTCTGTCTCTTATACACATCTAGATGTGTATAAGAGACAGAGCTAAGCTAGCGTGATTTTGCTTCAGCTAGGGTCTCCAAAGGTCCCAGTAGGAGATGAGGTGACAAGCCCTGTAGTTTCTGTCGACAATAATAAAATGGGATTTCAAAGGACTTATTATAATCGATTTTTGAATCTCAAATTTCATGCCATGTCTCAACCTGCAAAATGTTTGCTTCGGCATCCAGACCTAAGCCTTCACAACAATGATTAGTGAACTAGCTAATGATAATTTAATAATAATAATATAATAATATAATTAAATACGGTAACAGTAGAAACATGAAGCGGTGTTTAAACAGTAAAAGAATAAGCATAATGAATAAACCAACACATTAATATACGTCAGTATATATAATGTCTCTTATACACATCTAGATGTGTATAAGAGACTATGTATATACTGTTTGATATGTATTTTATATTCCTTAATGATTTATTATGTTATTTTGTTTTGATATACTGAATATGGATAAGGTGGTAGGCCTATGCCAAATTTGTATTAAGTTTTTTTCTTGTTGAACTCTTGTTCACTCATATAGTTATTTTGAAAATGATGTATAAGACATCTTTGTATGAGTAAATTGGTTGTTTGAATCAAGCACAATATATATTTAATGAGATATATTTCAGTGTGTGTTTGATAGATAACTTTATCGTCTTTCCCGTAAATACAAATAAGGAAATTCATTCTCCATTTGCAAATGCTGCAAAAAATTATTATTATTATTATTATTATTATTATTATTATTAGTGACTCGTCAATGCCATGGTGGGTGAGAAGCGTATCGAGTGAAATAGAATGAATATGAAAAAGTCCGGTGCCTATTCACCAACTACAATAATAATTATACTTTTTTACCAGGTTACAGTATGCAAACAAATTATCATCAACAGCAGCAAGACATAGGCCAGATATAACAGAAATTCAGAGATTTGTTTTAATATTGATTTTTTTTTTTTATCTTAGGAAGGATTTATTGGAATGGAAATCGGCACTTGTTGTGGCTACAGGTGAATCTGGGATATTTGATGACTACAGTAAGTCAAATTTATTTTAGTTTGGACACAGTATAATGTTTAATAATATTTATCTAAATGTTATGTAGTTCCTCTTTTGATGGCATGTAGTTTTTCTATTGTCCTATCTCATTCCGATCACCCTTCTTGCAGGACGACCAACCCACATTGTAACTGAATCCTTCATCACTGACAGAAAAGGCGAGCTTCATCTGGAAATCGACGACATCGTAGAGATTCTAGAAATGCAGATCGCCCGTGACGAAAGTAAACATATTACATTCCCCTCGAATCACAATTTTATGTCAGTTTTGAAGGCCTAACATTCTTGTGCTTTAGAGTACAGGGCTATTCTTATGAGACAGTTCGCAAATAAATAGATGTAAAATTACAGAAAATTAATAGTTTTTAATTGCACTTTTTTTTTTTTTTTTTTTTTTTTTTTTAGCCTGGGTAAAGGGAATGCGACTTAGTGATAAGAAGACTGGGTGGTTTCCAAGAAACAAGTTGGGCCATGAAGTCGACAGTGAATACAGCATAGGTCAAGAGGTTAAGCTTCGTTATCGAAGAGAGAGAGAAAGGAGAAACGATCAAGGATGGCTCCAGGATTTTCCAGAAGTGGGGCCCAATGTCCTCATCAGAGTGGGGGCCGGCGACCCCAACGAGAGCGAAAGTAGGCGTGGTCGGGATTCGCTCAGAGTCTTAGAGAGGTTGTCGAGGGGGCGGAGCCCCCATGATGAATGAGAATTTAGTGGTTTCAAGGGCTTATTAAATCGATTTTAGTCTTCTACAC
>NW_022757608.1:638638-643316 GCF_011630105.1 Anneissia japonica
AAAAAAGGCATAGAAGAAATATTGGTCCTGGAAGCGTGTCATTCATAGAACAACATAATATCCAAAATCGTTGGAATTTTATTGGCATTTTACGGTACAGTTTTGCCATGTAGGGTTTTCACCCTGGCTTAACCTTACAAATCTATAAAAAAAAAATGTATGCACAAAGTTATTACCGTGTAGGCCTATAAGAAATTTTAGGACAAAATGTATATACTGTGTGAGTTTGCTCGGGTTGGAGTCTGTGTTGGACCTTTGCTATACATGCAAGTGATACACATTCAATATTGTTTGCATATCATACTGTATGTTTGTATGTAAATGCATCCCAAAAAATGAACCTATTTTGTATTAGGAGATGAGCTTATAAACAAATACGACAATAACCTTTCTGAAACTATAGGTAATTGTTCTGTGATGATGAAACTGTACAAAATATTACCTATAAATAATGATGATACTAATGAAGAATTATAATTTTTATTGATATTAATCATTAATGCTAATATTCAATCAATATTATATTAATTTGGCAATTATGATTACGACGATTATAATTAAAAAGAATATGCGAATTACTCTCTTTCATTAGTTCGGCCTTTAAAATAAACATAGTTGTGAAATTTACGTATATCTTGTTATTTCTTCAGAAGCCAGACCTCGTTTCGTCTGTTGACGAGTTTCATGGGACTATCATATCCACACGCATAGAAAAAATCACTACGGTAACAACTGCTATCGTTGATGGCGCTCTTTAAGATTTTAGCATTGGCCATATAATCCTCTTCTTTTGCAAAGCCATTGAACGTTCTGTGAAGTTTAAATGTGTAACTCAGGGTAATGTACCTATTGTATGTTATAACATTGTCCTACTGACAAAAAACAAGAAATACATTACATTACAATAAATAAGTTGAATAATTATTATTAGCAATGATTAGTGGAACCAACACTTCGAACAACCTATAGATTTAAGTGTGGACGTAACTAGGATATAAGATGTGCTGATACCAAACAATCACAAATTGTATAATTATAAGTATATTATTTATTTATATAGATTTTACGAAAATATTGATTTGCACCAAAAATGGTAAATGTTGGAGAAGCGTTGTAGTGGAAATAAAGGCGCGATAGATATAACACCGAAAATTGGCGACCAGGCACATTTTGTTTGTATTTTGAATAAATAAGTAAAAAATAATAAATGTAAAAGATACCATAGTCGGAATTATATACCATTTTCATGACTTATTAAAACTCGTTTTTATCAAGGTTCCATTCAATGAAACAAGCTTCAAAGTTATTATGGAAATCAACAATTTTACACAATTCAAGAGAGAACTAACGAAATATTGTACAGGTATGACCAACTATACAGTTTGAGACTCCTCTAATTCCGAGAACCGAGCCCTTTAAATCGAGACCAATGTTTCAAAGTACCAACCAACCACCGATCTTTTAACATTAAACTCACTCGCTAATAATTATTATGAGACTCCTCAAATTATAAAATTTTGGTGACGATCTAAATCCGGGTGTGAATTTGAGGATCATTTAACCAGACCTTAATATCTCAAACATGTGTTAAACGGACCTAAATGACACTTTCCAAAATAATTATCATGGTGCAATGAAGAAATTAATAAATTTTAGTGCCGATCCGGAGTAGGTGTGGATATGAGGACCATCCAAAGGGAAATGTCCGGGGCCAGATATACCAAATAGGCCTACTAATTTTACTGATTTGAATGAAACTTTCTGAAGAAAGGAAAACATCATTTAATTTGTGACGAGTTGAATGGCCGAGCGGTTAAAGGCAGGGGCGCCGCAACCTACAGATTTAATATCGGTGCTGCTTCAAACGGCACTCTCGCCTATTGTTCTGGTATGGTTTACCATGGTCAAATTACAAAAAAAAAAAAAAAAATTGGTACCGATCCGAAGTAGGATGTAGACTATTTGAATGAAAACATCCCAGACTAGATGTTCCCTAAAACTTATTGACTGATTTGAATTAAACCTTCTTAAAAAGTTTAACCAAGTTATATAAAGATATTAATCAATTTTGGTGACGATCCAGAGAGCGAAATATTTCCAAAAATCTATCAATGGATCTAAATAAAACTTTCTAGATTAGTTTGTCATGGTCCAATGAAGAAATTATTACACTTTGGTGACTGTCCGGAGTAGGGTGTGAATATGAGGACCATTTAAAGAGTATTATTGCACTGGTGACTAAACTATACAAACGCAAGTTACTTTTGCGTAAGCCTTTCAAAGCAGCTGCAGCTAATTTAAACGAAAAATTACCGCGAAATGCATAAACAAATTTCGCTCTCAATCACTGAATTACCATGATATTAGGAGTGGCGCCAGCTGGGGTTGGGGGAGAGAAACCACAATTCGTGTTGTGTTGTGTTTTAGACCACCTTTAGCTTCGGTCACTTTTGGTTTATTGATTGGGAATCTGCTTATGCTTCTTATAGCCATTTTTTGACTTTCTGGAACCGGTTCCAGGGTTAGATGAGACAAGTTTTTCTTGTTGTAGGTGGGTTGGTCCATATCGAATCCCTGTAATACATTTCATTGGATTTTTTTTAAAATATATTTGTTGAATATAAATAAACTTTTCCACGAATCGGTAGACATGTTGAAGTTAAAGTGATGACAAACAGCCCTAGTCAGCGATGCGTAACCAACAAAAATAAAATAAGATTAGCTGAATTCTTAACCTCGTGTTATTTAAACATTCTTAACTCCATAACAGAGTCGTAGGCTATTAAAGATTCTTAAAGACAATTCTACACTACTATATTATGATTTTCAAATAGCGTTGTCAAGAATTTCGCCTCGAAGCTTACCGGTATCGTATTTTTGTTGGTTGCAAACCACTACTTTCGGCTGCCCGTCATCAGTTGAACATGTATACCGATTCGTGAAAAGGGCGTATCATGAGGATTACATTTTGTGAGCAGTATGTCTATATTTGCCTACACTGGTGTAGACCTACCTGACAAAGACAGTATGGGCAGGAGAATCTCTGAAAGTAATGTTGTCAGTTTTCGAAGTCGGAAGCTGTTTGGTGCTCTGTGGCACAAAGAAGCCGACCATCAGTTCATCTGCACACTCCTTCCAGTCTTCGTTTGCCGGCTGACAGTATATAACAACGGGAGCTGTCATTGAAATCCTGTTTCCTGCAAATGAATGTTGCCACTATATTACTATTTAAAAAAAAATAAAAAGGTTGATACAAGTTCTTAAATCAGCAGTTTAAGTGTGTAGGTCTATTACTAAAAAGTTCCAAATCAGTGTGACTATACGGTATATAATTCTATTAACTAACCTTCTTTATTTTCTCCACTGATATACTTGAAGAGTCTGATGAAACCTTCGCCCGAAGAATCTTTATAGTTTTTACCTGTTACCTTAGTAACAATCCATCTACATGATTCGTATTGACGTTCTTCGTATTCCTGTAAAAAATAAGAAGTACATCGCTAATACTCAAATATTCCTGTATTTGGATTAGCCCTTACTAAAATTGATAAATACATAAATTATTAGGACAGTACTTATTGCGCTTTTTTTACAATTAATCCCTGGTCTTTTAAATTTAAAAGTTGGAAAACATACAAAACGGACGTGCAACTTCCGCTGCTTCCTGAAGTATTCATTTTTTCCCAAATTAATCGCTTTGATAGTAAAGATTGCGTCGAAAAGACAATCGGACAGTGAGGGCGCATTCAACCATTACCTTTTCATTGAATAAATAATCTACAGATTTGTCTAATCTGAATCGTTAAGGGTGTGCCTATAGATGTAACACAGTGGCCATGGCGAATTCAAAAGCGGGCAGCCGGTTCCTTCGAGCCTCCATAAAAGTCTGGCTGGCATACTCATAAATGTTCTTACCTCAGCCCAACCATGGTGGGGCCGAGACCTTTCATTTGTCCATTCCTGGGCAAATGAAATCTATTTCAATTTCATGGATTCGTCATTATAATAATTAATTGTAGAATGAAAAAACAAATTAAAATCTAACCTCGCATTTTTAAATATGCCCTGATTGTTATATATATATGCGTGTGTGCAATGTATGAATGTTTACATTTTACAATTTTTTTACTATAAAAGTGGTAGATACCTTTCCTTTCTCTGTAAATTTGTTTACGACTTTGTATTTAGGCTCTTCTGTTTCTGAAAACAGCCGTTCTGCAAGGTTCCGAAACATTATTCGTCTATGTGAGAAAGAGTAAGATAGGACATGTACGAGGTTTATAAATTTTTAATTATTAGTGTGATGGATGAAAACTTTAGTGGGTGATAGAATAGGTCGTTTTATACAGGATACATGGGCTGGCCACAATAGATTAGGAGAATAATGCTTCACGAATTGCTTCGAATCTGAGATCCATTGGGCACAATTTAAAAGTTGAAATATAAATAAGCCTTTAGAAGAAAAAAATATACTATATTTTGTACTTCATTATTAATTTTGTCAAGATAATACATTACACACATACTTCAATTAGTTCTCATTTTAACACTAATTCATACTTGATTGTTCAGCTAATGCTGATTGAATTAACACATTTATTGCCTGTTGTAAAAATGAACCAATTGCTGCATGCAACTAGTTCCACAGACTTTTTATTGTGTCGGAAACACTAGTTTT
>NW_022757608.1:646968-663368 GCF_011630105.1 Anneissia japonica
TGGTTGGGGGGGGGGGGGGGGATGGCCTCCCCGACAGGGGTGTCTCTCCGACGAAGGGGGTTGGGGGCTGCGTTTCCACTGTTGCGAAATCTCTACCATTTCATCTAAGTGTGAGGCTAAGTAGCCTTGGAGTTTTCTATAAACGACGCGCTTTGCTTAACGTATTGAGTACGGTAATATGCAATGGATTATATTGATACTACATCAAATGATAATATCTTTGGAATGGGGAAACACTTCCATTGGTAATAGTTAAGGATGGTAATAAATATTTGAGAAAAACGTATGCCCCCATCAGGATTCGAACCTAAAGACGTTCGGATACCGTTCGAATTTACTATTATTTCATTATTGATCTTATTTTTAAACATTTATTCCCATTTTATAACAGAGAAATGAACGTGTTTGGAATAAGATTTGCACCACTTTCGATTCCTTTCCATCGACGCATTGAAACATTCGCTGTTGCACAATTTTGTATCCTATTTGTGGTTGGTGGCATTATCTTTATCAGTTTAACAATTTACCTGTTTACCACCTCCTACTACTGGTTTCCTCTACTATATTGTGTTTGGTTATATTTCGACTGGAATACACCAAGCCGAGGGGGTAGAAGGGGGAACTGGATGATCCACGGCTCTCTGTGGCGTCACATGAGTAACTACTTTCCAGCTAGACTGCACAAAACTGTGGATCTTGACCCGAATCACAACTACCTGCTTGGCTTCCATCCACACGGCGTGATGGCTGTTGGAGCATTCATGAGCTTCGCCACTGAAGCAAATGGCTTCAGTTTAAAGTTTCCAGGGATCAGACCAACTGTGTTGACACTCGCAGGGCAATTCGGAATTCCATTCTGGAGGGATTATCTAATGTCAGCAGGTAAGTATAGTATCTATACAGCAACACTTCTCTATTCCAGTCGTCGTAAATTTTTACTTGTTGAAATGATTCGTCGTCCCATTATACACAGACTAATTAGTAGCTCATAATGTTGAAGTTTCCAATGGCGTAGTAGGCTAAAATGCCCTTGAGTTTACCCTTCCACCACATAAACATATGGAACTTCTTCAAGCGCTTAAAAACTGAAATATGATTTAAAAACAAGAAGTGGCGTAACTACCACAGTTTCGGCAGTTCATTAAACCTGAGCCCCCGATATCAAGAGGCCCCGATCTTTATAGGTCCCGTACCCTTATAAAAATCTAATAAAGCAATGCATAGAAACAATTGATAATATTTATCTTTATATTTAATACTAAATATTATAACTTAAAATTTTTAATAACTTCAAAATAATAATTAATCATGCCTTGACCCCTATGCCTAGTTATTAAAATCGTCACGCGAACGCGCGAAGCCGATATCATGAAACTTCCCTTCTTTTTCCGACTACTTCAAAGCTGATTTTTGCCGGGTCTTTTTGGTCCCTGTACCCTACCAGGGGCCCTTTGTGGCTCATTAATTCCAGTTTGGACTCACTTCACTTTAGTCTGCATTAGTCATAGTGTACTTATCTGTCGTGAAGCTCACGCTTTAGGCCAAATCTCAAGCTCTTTTTGTGACATCTCATACTTTTTCCAATAATTCACAATAAAAATTTAAGTTTCATGTGTAAAAGTATGCTTGCACTAAAGACAATTAGTGTCAGTTATTATTTAATTATTACAGCTTATGATGTCGGCCTATTATACACAAGTGGTGGCAGAAGTTTGGGTTTTTCTTTTTTTTTCGAAGTCTGAGGGTGCCATTTCCAGACATGTAAAGGTACTCTAATTACAAAAAAAAGGGAAAAAAATCCGCAGCTTGCCCTAACCATGGTGGGGCTATCAACATTATTACTATCTTCATTATTGTCGTGTCATCATCATCTCGTCGTCTTAAAAAAAATTCCAACTGTTTAAAGTTTTCTAAGAAAAACAAAAAAAACCCCAAAAATGAGTAGGAAAACTGTAAAATCAACCTCATTAAAACAAAACGCACCCCCAACACTCCCTCCCCCGTTAACAGTGTCACACGAAAAGCTAGATAGACCCTGAATTTTAGTGCTCTATTATCTATACATGTCGTCTATCTACAAATAATTGGCTAGCTATATAATTAAAACTGCTTATAAAGTATTTGTGAATTTTCTTTCCTTTAGTTAATCCAGTGTCAATTCGTTATAAGTAAATGTTGTATAAGTAAATGTTGTCAAGTCTGTAAGTAAAAACAACATTTACTTATAAAAAAAATGACACTAAATAAAGGAAAGAAAATTCAGAAATAATTTACTGAATCCAGAATGAATTTATTTCCTATGCTTATAAAGTAACTTAATACAATTCAATTGATACTGTAGTACGTCTCCATAGAGCGAGAAAGTTATCATTGTCTCCAGCCAAATTTATTCGACAAGATAAGGTTTAACTAAAATCGTACCAAACTCTCTTTAATCTAAATTCAAAAGGTAATAGATTAAGATTTACTGTAGTTTATTTTCTGTAGATTTTAATGAATTGTAAGGTCCCTCGGGAGAGCAGTGTTTTTTACACTTAGAGGGCTATCCAACTACCAGAAAATGGAAATAAACAAACATGACAGAGATGGTGCCAGTTTTTAAGCACCAAAACGTTAAATATATGGCCTGTTTAGGATTCTGTCTCTGTAGTAAATGATCATAATTAGACGTCATACAGTGAAATTATTGAACTTCATTTTGTAGCCCTAGTTTTAGGGATATCCTTATAATTATGATACTGCTTAAAAAAGGACGATGGATGCGTCCCAAACTACTACACATTTTCCAGCAAACCAAATTTTATTAAGTTTCCAAACTTTGTAGTTAAGTATGTCAAAAAATGACGTTAATACATCGTTGCAGCAACGTTTTGCAATGATATTTAGTTGCGAAATTACGTTATAAATACGTATCTATGGTTAAAAAAAAAACAAACTTTTTGTACCTCAAACTGTAACTTATCATAACGTAAATTGTTAGGTGTGTTCAACTTTCCAGTTGTCTTATACCAAAGAAATAACAAATGTTCATATTTTGTATTGCAGCAGTTTGTAGCGTCAGCCGTGAAAGTGTGGACTACGTTTTAGGGGAGTGTGGTGATAAAGGGAATGCTGTTATAATTGTCGTTGGCGGCGCCCTTGAGTCCCTACAAGCACACCCAAACGCTCACACTCTTGTTTTGCGAAAACGTAAAGGATTTGTTAAGAAAGCTATTTATCACGGGTATGCTTAATTTAATATCGTATAATTTAATATAACTTATTACATTATTGTCCCGTATGTTAGTGATGGTGTTGTTGCTACTGGCTCACCTGAAAATTTACTTATTTCTAAAGCAGTATCCATCGAATGACAATATCAGTCAATGTCTTATTAAAGTTGGCTTATTTGTACCAGTGCTAGGATGCAATACTCACAATAAACAACGTCCAGTATTCATTTCTTTGGACGACAGAATATAAACCAATATAGGATTAAAAGAAAGATTAAGAAGCAGAAAATAAAAATTAAATTTTGCAACTACTCAACTGGACCACATTGAAACAATAAAAAATAACATAAAAATACTTCCGTGTTCCATACCTATCTTAAATTGGCTTTCTATCAATTAATTCCACGATCCTAAACACCTGCCATTTAAACATAAAAAATAAATGCATGCAAAAAAGTATTAAATTCATGAAATAAAATCTTATTATGTATGAAAAATACACCCTAGATCTATTCAACGTTCAGTAAATTTGACATTCTGAATTGAATAGTTTTGTTAAAAGTTGAAAAAAAAAATCGTACTCTAAAGCTTTTGCAAAGTAGACCAATTTATTTTAATTTTTCATGACCAAAAACTTTTTTTTTACATTCTGAATTAATACAATATTAAAGAAGTATAAAAATCAAACATCTGCTAGTTTCACAACTCAATATGAATTTTATTAGCCGCTTTCTACCAAATTCTCTTTTTTAAAATCCTAAATATAGTAATACCTAATGTAATACCTTATCAAATATAGTGAAACCTCATCAAATATAGTGAAACCTTTTCAAAAAAAGGTATTAAGTTTTAAAACCACTCAATCAATCTATTATAATTGGTTTTTTTTTTTATTTAAAAGGTTTATTGAATCTTCTCGTAAGACTCAAATTTAAATAATTAAGTTTTTATTAATTTACTGATCTTTTATAACATAAACTTTACATTGTCTATCCAATTATAGGGTATACGATAAATGGTTATTTTACATAGGCCTATACGTTTACTGAAAACCAACTTAATTAGGATAATTATAACAAAAAGTCTGCTATTTCTACAAATATACAGAATTCAATCATATAGGTCAATAATTTCAGCTAATAATGAACAACATCGGCTTCTTATGACTCATGTTTGATTAATTTTACTTTCCCCTAAAAAGGGCTCATCTCGTTCCAGTGTATTCATTTGGTGAAACGGACATCTATGATCAACTTCCCAATCCAGAGGGTTCAAAATTAAGGAAGTTCCAGATCATGATGACAAAAATTATGGGATTTGCACCCCCTATATTTCATGGCCGAGGTATATTTAACTACACACTTGGGATTGTGCCATACAGGAAGCCGATTAACACGATCGGTAAGTCGATAATCAAAAGCTACGGTATGTGATGTGCAATCGGGTGTATACTACACGCGCAGCTTCATCACCTTAAAGCTGGCTTTCCACTAGACGAATTTATTCGCGCGAATCAAAGCGTCGGTTCGCTTCCTGAGCTCTGATTGGTTGCGCAATTTTTTTTCGCTTCGCAAAAACTTCGATAGTGATGTGAATGCGCATGCGCATGAACCGAGGCCTTTGATTAGCGCGAATAAATTCGCCTAGTGGAAAACCGGCTTTACTGCAAAAACATTATTGATACTATAGAGGCAGCGCTGCTAAAGTAATATTAATCATGTTGTATGTTTAGAATAATGAAAATGTGAACAGTAGATTTTTATAAACAATGTATTATACCGGTATTAAATTATTGTTCACACCTAATAGAATAATGCTTTCTCTCTCAAGATTTAAATTAAAGTAGTCATGTATAAATTGGTTATGCTTATAATTAACATAATATAAAATTATTATCTAAAGAATATGCCACTAATATCTAATTTAATTTTTGATTGAATTTAATTATATTTTACATTGACATTATTGCAGTTGGAAAGCCAATTCCTATTATGAAAGATACAAGTCCATCGAGCGAAAAGGTCGATCGAATTCACCAAGAATATATGGATGCCCTGGAAAGCCTCTTTGAGGAGCACAAGCTAAAGTTTGGGGTTGATGCGGCTAAACGGTTAACGTTTTTATAAAAAAAAAATAAAAGCTTCTGTTGTGTTTTTTTTAGCAACAACAATGCAATAGGTAATTGGTTTATGTTCCTTTTGTAAGAAATTGTTTAATTGTTCTAAATACAGTGTCTCAGTAAATGAAAACAAACATTGACAGAAAAATCTAATAAAAGAAATTGAATAATTAGCTTTATGCCTATTAGCGATATTTGTGTAATAAATGGAAGCTACGTCAGAGAATTTAATTTGTCATTAACTAGTTTGAGCATAATTTAGAAAACACATGTCTTGGAGCTGTTTTGTATTCATGTAAAATTAATATTAATACACCATATCATTAAATTCGAAATAAGTATTATTTTTTTAGTACCGTATTATTTTCAAAGAAACCAATCATAACATGGTACTATAGTAACCAATTATGAAATCAAAATTTGTTATTTTATCACAATTTATGCTTTTAGGTGACTAATCGTAAAAAAATAAAAATTACAAGCTGGCCAGACTCGGTAGGGTTTAAAGGTTAAATGTTAAAATTGATCAAATCGAACAAAGTAGTGATTATAAAAGCTTTAATTCGGTGCTTTATCAATTTGTTATGCTTTTTAATTTCAGTTGATCATAACTTTAAGTTTCAAAATTGCTTCAAAAACTGATAATATATGTTTGATCTGGCTGTCTTGCACAGCAAATTACTTTCATGTAGGTGATTTTGTTTTACAATGAGAGACGTTCTTTTGGAATGTTTAGGTAATGATAATTTTAAGTTTAATTTTGCACATAATTCTTCATGCAAAATATATAATATGTTTATGCCAAATGGAACGATAGTGTTGATCTCGTATCTGAAACTGAAAGGTAGGGTGCAATAAGAAGAAATACTATTAATGATGATTAGCAGTTATTAATATATAAAAGCTTGTAATTTATATAAAAAGCATAAATTAACAGTGCTCTCAAAAGTTTATAATTCTTTTATTTAAAGAATTGATGTTTGTAAATTTTTATCTGAATATGAAAATGGTGATGAATTTTGATAATATCGACAATGTTTTTTTATGAATGTCAAAGAATTGACTTGCTAGGAGATAATTGTTTTCTATTTCCAACATTAAGAAAGAGCTCCTACCATAGGACTGTCAATCACAACATTAGCTTCACTCATTATTAGGAGAATTCTTAATAATTCTAGATATTATTTCTGTACTATATTATACTATACTATTGCAATATCTATGTATTTAGATCTTTCTAATTTGTGCTTTTCATTTTTATGCTTTGCTACAATAGATTGTTTGGTAAAGAAGCGAACAATGTTAGGAATTCACCATAATACTAATAGTAGTCTTAATACTGTTGCATGTGTGCTTCAAATTATTACCCCATTCAATTAGTATTATATTTTCAGACATAATCCTGTTTGTATATTTCCTTAAAATCATAAATAACATTTATTTTACTATTATTTTTACTATTAATAAACAAGTTATAATAATTGATATAATTAGTTTGCCAGCTTTATCGGAGTAGACCACATCTTCACAAAAGTTCATGATGTGCGTTTGTGAGACAGGTTTATATAGGAAATGAACCAATATACCAAATAATGACTTACTGATTTTTTAACTACAGTTCCCTGATCCAATAAATCTGAATATGATTGTGACTGGTATAATAATCACCGTCTGTGTACATTATTATTGCTAGGGATAGCTTGCCTATGATTACACGAAGAATAGCGCTTCCCTGGATGACATTATATATCGTCAGGGTGCAGCTGCTATAGGCCGGCGTTCTTAGAAGGATATACGAGATTACAAGTTTTGTCGAGTCTAAATGGTTCTTATTTGTATTTTGACGTTAAATTATTCTTTGCATACCACAGTTATATAATTATATAATGCACTGCATTGCTCATGAACTGAAACTACTCCGATAGGCGCAAAATGGAATGCTATCAATAAATGTTATAGGAAAATGGCCCGTCTGTAGTAATGTCTATAAAGTGTACCGTCTTACATATATATCATAAACATACGGTATAATGCCCATTACATGTTTTTGATATACACGCCCACTTCTAAGATAACCCCTCCAGAGGTCACATGATTCCTAGGCTGACAGTTCATGTTACGACAGCACTGGGTAACCGTTACACATGTATGCTACAAAAGATGGCTTCTAAGGAGAAACAAGATGAGACCATAAAAACGGATAACAGGTAAGTGAAGTGTACCGTTTTTGTATTTTGGATAGTATTGAATTGAACCGGTGACCTAGATTAGTTAAAGATCTCCAAGTTTCAGCACACACACAGTAACTACCACCAGTTGAGCCGACTGCTTCCATATACTGTAGTATAATATCGTTATATTAAAGGAATGTAAATGCCAATTTTGGGTAATAGATTTAGAATGTTAATTTATTCTATTCTCATCCAACAATATCGCAACTTAGTACACGATGTAATTGTAGCTCTGTATAATATTATGTTATACTCAAAAGAACAAAAAAAAAAATGGTGCAGGATGTGACCCCAGGACCCTGGCATTGTAAGACAGGCATCCAACAACACAACAAATTCAACCACTGTAACTACATGTTGGATAGGCCTAGTTGTAATATAGTCGTACATGGAGAACCGGTGTGTTTTTGTTTGCAGAAATGTATATTAGTTGCCTTGTCAATTACAATTCAATTACCCTTCGCTTGATTGTTTTTATCATCATTGCAACCAATGCAAGGTTACAGTGCGTATACTGTTTGCGTGATAACCCTTTCTATTTATGTTAACCCACGGCTTAGTTGGGTTGGCCCAGGGAGCAGTCTCTATGTCTCTTTATCTCTCTGGGTTGGGCCAATGATGTTCAACTTGATTAACTTTCACAGTGTCATGAAATACAGTATTATGTATTTCTAAACTGGTATTATCAACATACATAACAATTAAATGCAAATTGACAACAAACATAAATTGCACAAATACATTGAACAGCATCCAAAAAATAATTTGTTGGTGTAATTCATGTTAAGGTAAAAAACAACACTTACGGTACATGTTTAGCGATTGAAAATTATTTTGTATTAAAAATGTTATGGATGTTGTACCATAACTAATACTTTTATGGCTGTATATGTATTATAATTCATTCTAATATATCATTCATGTTAAGAGAAATTATAAGGTAATGCGCACTCATAAAATATGATTACTGTGAGCTATTGCAAAACAATTTTACATTGCAGTACATGCTTTATCATTTAAATACTAGGCCTATGCAAAGACCATGTGATTGTGTTTACATGATTGTTTTGAACTCAAAGGTACAAGGTTAAACTGATTGGACTGGCCCTTCCTGTAACATTAACTGTTTGTATAACCAGGGAACATTGAAGTTCCTGGTATAGACTAACAAAGGTTTAAGGTTAAGTACACTATAGAGCTACCCTTTGATTGTATCTGCATAATATAGTAGGCCTGTTTTCCACAGCCAAATTCTTTCGCACGAATCGAAAGCGAATTCACATTTCTATAGGAGTTTTTTTATATTTTTTGCAGAGCGAAAAAAATGGACAACCAATTATAAGAGCTCAGGAAGGAAACCGACTATTTCAATTCGCGCGAATAAATTCGCCTATTGGAGCTTAAAGATTGAATTATTGTACATTGGTTTTCCATTAATATTGCACAAGACAGTAATTTGATAAATTGCAATTATATATAAAAAAAAACAATCATATATTATGGATAGATTTAATATACGGAATACCAAGGTATAATAAACAAAAAACAACCAATTTATATTGGTTTGTGTAACCATATATGACGTTTGATTTCAAGCATTTATAAGGGCCATTTAATATACTGTATATTTAACCTTTAAAGGAGTATAGTGTTGATTGAATTTAATTTCGTTTTTGTGTTCTTTTTCACAGTCAGAAAGCGTTTGCTCCACTAAATATTCCTCTACACCGGCGCATTGAGACTTTAGTTGTAGCTATATACTGCGTAATTTTCCTGTTCAGTGGCTTCACTTGTCTTTTTATATCCATCTATTTGTGGTGGACCTCTTATTTCTGGGTATCCGCTCTCTACTATACATGGATGTACTATGACTGGAGGTCTTCAACAGAGGGTGGCAGGAGATGGGAGTTCGCAATGAAATGGCCTGCGTGGCGCTACATGGCGGATTTTTATCCAACAAAACTGCACAAGACGGCCGATTTGGACCCTTCAGAAAATTACTTGATGGGGTACCACCCTCATGGTGTGATGAGTCATGGTGCCTGGATCAATTTTGCCACTGAAGGGACAAACTTCAGTGAAGTTTTTCCCGGTATCAGGCGTACGTTGCTGACGTTGAAGGGACATTTTATATTTCCTGTTTTGCGAGAAATATTGCTAATGTTTGGTGAGACATAATAATTAAAATACTTTAGTATCTTCAACGAATTATATTGAATTATTAACCGTCACTTACCATTTGTTTGAGATAGATTAGACATTTTTTTTTTAGTAATGTTAATTTGTGTTTGGATCACGAGAAATCACAAAGCATGCGCTATAATTTATAATTTATTTATTTATTTTGTTTAAATGCTGCACCTAACAACTTAACGTGTTCATATTTTAAATATGTCTATCATTTTTATCATTTTTAAAATAATCTATCTTTTATTTTATCTCACATTTTCAGGGCCTGTCTCATCCGATCCAATCCAAACTTCTCCAATACCAATTTAACCATCAAAGTCCAAACCTACTCTATGCTCAATCTCATTATACTTATTTATATCTTTACTCATTTTTCTTATATTTATGTCAATTATTTATAGCGTTAGGCGATGTCACTCGTGAAAGTCTAGACTACATACTGGGAAAATCAGGTAAAGGTAACGCAGCAGTCATTGTAATTGGTGGCGCTATTGAATCACTTGAGGCTCGTCCGAATTCTCACAGCCTGTACTTGGAAAGACGTAAGGGATTCGTGAAAAAAGCTATTGAACACGGGTGAGCGGAAATAAATTTTACGATAATAATATAATAACTATAATAATTATAATAACCAAACATAGTGATTTAGAACTGATACTTTGGATATTAGTACCATGGTAAAGTAAACACTTACTTAGAAGAACCTGTGGATTAATCCTGCTGACTGGAATTGGAAATTAGACTCGCATTATAAACAGAGACAACAGTCATTATTTGTCAAATATTATAGTTTTCCTCAATATTAGTAGCTCTGTGATTTGTATTTGCAACTCGCTAGACTATCACCATCTTCTATTGACTTTCTCATTCTAATGACAGTATGTTCCTTCGTTCATGTGTTTAGTTTCTCTAATAGGCCTACACAGTTCATTTGTAGTAAGGACGGGAGCAAATCACTATTTAAGAAAAAGTAGTATCTGCAGTAACACCATAAATAGCGAACGTGATGAAGCCAAATTAGTTTGTTGAAACGTTTAATAACAAACAGTAAATGATTAATTAATCTATAAGAGAGGAATTTACAATGCATCTTTGATATTTTGAATGTTTGCAGGGCTAATCTTGTTCCCATCTACTCTTTCGGAGAAACCGACATTTATGATCAAGTTGAAAATCCAGAAGGGTCATTTTTAAGAAAGTTACAGCGCTTCCTAACAACAATCATGGGATTTGCGCCACCAATATTCCACGGAAGAGGAATCTTTAACTATATCTTTGGCATAGTTCCTTACAGAAGACCTATTAATACTGTTGGTATGTGTTTTATGTGTTAAAATTCCGGCTTTTATAGTTCACGGCACAAATTTTGAGCGCACTAGTTTTCTGCCTTTAGCTTCAAATTTAATGAACCGTAAACATATTTTAAAGTTTCTTCTAAGGCTCAGCAAAGCACGTATTTTTTTCCCTATTTTAAGTGGTCCAATAGGTCCATTCACTTTCTCATTCACTAAGTTATGTATTGTTTGCACTTAGTATAGAGTACAATCAACTAATACCGGGCGCATGTGTAAAGGACGTTACGTGCCCTATGATCATAAAACTTACTGTACTTATATTTTAAAAGGGGCATTAAAGGAAATTATTTTAGGTCCCCTTAATACTGAATAACTTTGGGTATTATGAGTTCCTTATTAAAATGTTTTATGTATGATTGTAATGCTAGAAAATATTTTTAAACGCTAAAAACATCGAATGTTGGCTAAAAAATATTGTACTTAAATAAGCCTATAAAGCGGGCTCATGTGTATGTAAATTAGACTACTACACTACAACAGCCAATCAGTAATTTAAGAGCTGCATTACCGAAAATATGCAAAAAATAATACAGAATTTATAATGACACCAATATGTCATAAAGTGAAACTGGCTATTAGAGTTACCCTTGGAGGTAGTTGCGGTGGAAGGGCCGGCTACTTTTATAGAAAAAAATATTTAACGGACATCATAAATTAAGTCTTATACAAATTTATTGTTTTTGTCTTGCAGTTGGAAAACCGATTCCAGTTAAACAAATATCTAAACCAACAGAAGCAGATATCAAGGCCGTACATGATAAGTACAAGATTGAGCTTGAGAAACTATTTAATGACCACAAAACAAAATATGGCATCTCAAGTGAAACAAAACTGAAAATTAAGTAGTTCCAGTGAATTCTACAATGTACTTTGATATGTATAATGCACTTCTTTGACTAGTACTTATATTCGGTAACCTTTGCCACTTTACAAACGTGCCTGTAAACCTGTTAATTATTATTATTATTATTATTATTATTATTAATATTATTATTATTATTATTATTATATATTATTTTATTATTATTACTGTACTATTATTATTATTATTACTATTATTATAATTTTTATTATTATTGTTATTATTATTTATTATTATTATTATTATTATTATTATTATTATTACTATAATTATTATTATTAGTATTAATGCACTAATATTTCTAAATTCCTAAAAGTATGCCTAGCCTTTTCAGTTAATGCTAATGGCATGCATTTTCGCAAAACTTATTGCAGCAGTCGTTCTAGATACTGTCCATTTGATTGCCTTATTCCTGGTTCGTATATTTATTGAATCCTGTAAACTTTCAATAAATCGGCATGACTACAATTCAGAACAAGATTCAAGATTCAAGAAACTTTATTTGTCCATATAAAAATACAGAAAATTGTATAGCTTGGCAGATGACAAAAAAATAAAATAAATAAACTGCCAAGCGAGTCGCCACGGAGCAGCGCCACCACTCGTAAACACAATCATGATTCTGCTCTCTATATGCAGTACATTTTTCCAGGACGTGTCTAATTTCCATCATTAGGTCTAGATAGAGAAAAATGTGCAGTTAATATATCAGAGCTGATATATAATATAAAAATATTGCACTGGCTGCAAAGCTTATTTTTGTATTTAGTACCACAAAAATTGGCCCATTCTTTAGTATTAAAGAAGTTATAACCAACTACGATCCTATGTTACATGTAATGGATATTGAGCTTAATCACACAGATCTATGAAAATAGAAGGATAGATACTCGAGTGTACTGAAACATGTCAATGAAAACAGTAATGTAAAATGTTGTCGAATAGAAATTGCTTCAATTGTGCAAAATTGAAAATTATGGAAATATAATTTAGGCTCTATTAAATGTAAAAGTGTAGATCGAATAAGAAATAAAGCGTTTCAAAACGTTTTAAAAAATTGTCAGCTCTTTGTTTAATGTTGCAAGTAATCGTTAATTCATTTAAACATCCACCACAAACAAAAACAAGGGGTTATGACTTGTATAGAAGTAGACGAAAACGTAATATTAGAAAAAGTGTACACTGTACATTAGCTGGAGTGCTATCCCAAACGAAGTCACAGCAAAGATATGTTCATGGATGATTCTACATTGTCAAGTCGGGTTTGAATAAAGAACTGGTCTGGCCACCACAAGTTAGCCCAAATAGGCCTAAATCTTACGAGGATTCTAAGATATATAAAGAGTGACAAAATGAGCTTTGAATAAGTTTAGACAAAGGTAAACTGATATACCATATATATATATACTTTATACAATTTTAACTCAAATGATAAATAATTGATATGTTAAATGTATGCGTGCATAATAATTAACTGCAATATATATATATATATATATATATATATATATATAATAATAAAAATAATAAAAATAAAAATAATAAAAATAAAATTAATAATAATAATAAGGCTCTTATATCAAATACAAACAACAAGAAAAGGTTGAGCGTGTGTGTATGTTTATTTTAGGTATGTAAGAATTGCGTTTGCTGAGAGGGGTTAATTCTTATTTTTTTAAGTTAATGTTAAGCGCATATAAGATCCGGAATTTTGCGCTATGGAAAGTGTAACATTATTACTTAAATCAATTGTGATTTAGTCTATAAAGTTCAATAACTAATTTAGGCCCCGTCTCTCCTGTTGTTCGAAGTCCATGGTATGGTGTCCTTTTATCATAATATCGTCCTAACATATGGTTATTCAGATTGATAACGATAGCCCCCGCACTTTGAAATAGTGATTTGATAAATAAGTTACCTTACATTTTGTTGGCGTGATGCTGGGTGTAGAACAGGTGTTTAGATAGTTACCGGTATACTGTGCTGCGCTCATTTTAGGTTCCACTTCTTCGATACTTACGGTAGTATTGGTAAGTTCAATTTATAGGCTATACCACCTCCCTAGTGTACGGTACTTACTTACCTACATTCATTAAAGTTTATGAAAGCAGAGGTTGTCTAATTTCATGTTTTATTTAATTGTTTAATAGTAATTTAACATAGCAGTGATTTGTGTAGTGTCGGTATACAAAGTGTGGAACTCGTAACATTCTTTGACTTAGACAGAACCTATGCCAAAACGACTTCATTGTTGTTTCTGACTTGTTTGTTCAAAGTGATAGCACCTATCTGACAACCTGCGTTCAGGGCGCTCTTGGTAGCGAAATGGCGAAGTCACGAGCATGCTACCTGAAGGGTTGGTTTTATTTTCTGGATGTTGTTTCGTCAGAAGATTTAAAAAAAAATCTCCAGGCATCCCTCATCATTATTGACCATGGATTTTAGCTTGCTAAAATAATACCAACAATAATGTATGAGGTATTTAACTGTTGGTAATGAAACTATTGCCGGCAGACCGACTGCTTTTTGTTGGCAACACAGGAATTTTATTAGCCTAATACTCAACTAAACAACGCAAAATTGAAATGAAATCTTTAAAACAAAATTGAAAAGATAGGGGTAGGATAACCCATAAAAGTAAAACTAATTTTCGAAGAGTTTAATTAGGTCATCGAAACATCAAGTTTAAATATAATAGAAGACCTTCCTATGCACATTATGTTTCTGCTTATCTAAGTTGATAATAGTTGAGTCTTTATATTACCAAAGCATTTCGAGGCGACGAAAGGAATACTAATATAAACTTTATTCAAAATCTGATGTATTGTTTAATACAACGCAAAAATAATCCTACATTAATATCTTATGAAGATATTGCATAATTTGTGTACTTATTAGTTTTCAAATAGTTTACTCAATGATTGCGAAATGTGTTTTATTTTTATCTAAATTAATTTTTTAAAAATTAATTATTTATTTTATTTATTCTAAGTTCCAGTCAAAATGAAGTTACTGGGGATAGAGTTAGCACCGCTTGCCATACCATTCCGTCGCCGGCTCCAAACGTTCTGTGTATTCCAATGGTTCATGTCATTCCTATTTTTAGGATTCGGAATGCTCTTTCTTACCTTCTATATTGTATTATACACAAACTACTACTGGATACCAATTTTACTGTACTCTTGGACATGGTACGACCGTGCAACACCCCAACGAGGCGGCCGTCGTTCAGAATTTGTCAGAAACTTATCAATATGGAAAGGCTTAGCTGATTTTTTCCCGATGAAACTACACAAAGTCGTAGATCTGGATCCCTCAAAGAACTATGTTTGTGGATTTCATCCGCATGGTGTTTTTGCAGTTGGTGCATTCGCAAACTTTGCTTCAGAGGGAACCGGATTTTCGAAACTGTTTCCAGGTCTTAAATCAACATTGTTGACACTGCGAGGTCAATTTTTCTTTCCTGTATACAGAGATTACATAATGTTATCAGGTAATGTACACCTAAATGTATATAAACCTGGAATCTACACTATTATCAGACAGAAAATTAAAATACAACACAATTACACCAAAATACTTTAAATATGAAAATTAACAAACAAATATTGAACAGAAAATCCAACCAATTGATGGCGAGAAGTAAAAATAATTTTTGAAAGTACACTTCAGTTGACATCTGAATAAGGGTATGTTTGAAATATTGGTTTTACTAGGCCTATCTAGTTTCATTGCGATTACAATCCTTAAAAGAGCTCTAAACAGCGACAAAACATGAGAAAGTAATGGATTCCATTAGTTTATCTATCAAGGTGTTCTTAAATCTCAAAATATGAGAAATTAGATTAGAAGAACGTCACAGATGTTCAGTAAATCCCCCATGAGTAAATCAAAGCTCCACACAATCTTTGTCCCTCTTTTGGTTACACGCTTAAAATGTTAAACGTGTTTAGGCATAGCCGAATGTGCTTCGCATTAAATTAGGTATTAGTTAACACCATGATTATCAAGTACCTACTTAATCTTTTATAATTGAAAATTAATCATTTTCTTTTTAAGGTGTATGTGATGCTAGTAGGGAGAGTGTTGACTATCTTCTTAAAGAAAATGGCACAGGAAACATGGTTGTGATAGTGATAGGTGGCGCTATAGAAGTATTGGAGGCGCATCCTGGTATTTACAATATTTACTTGAAGAAAAGGAAGGGTTTTGTCAAGAAAGCAATAGAAACTGGGTATGACTGAAAAAAATAATCCACAAAGTGCGGATTATCAACTTTCCTTTGACAAAAAAAACCTGTTATATGCCCATATATAATATATACGAGACTGTCGACGTCCGTGGACCTGTTCTGTGAAAGGACGACCGCGGTAGATTCTAAGGCGCAGCAGATGGAGAAAGTTTCCTTGTTTCCCGAGGTGCAGATACCGA
>NW_022757608.1:664915-669917 GCF_011630105.1 Anneissia japonica
TTAGTCGTATGAGAGAAGTATCTGGGAGTGAGATATGCACCTTTATCGTATAGGACTCTATGGTGTACTGATACGACCTACTGATACGACACCGAGATAGTGGCTACGTTCGTTCGAGAAACTTTTTCAAACAACTGAAAAAGGAAGTTTTATTAGTAGCCATCTTGAAATCCAATATGGCGGCCTTCTAACATAATTTCCTGATGATTGCATGATACTCTCTGATATTAAAAACATGGTTAAAGGTGTGATTGACTGTGTTACGTTACTGTAGATATGAAGATAACAAAAATAACAATATTTTGAAATCAAATATGGCTGCCATCTGATATAATTTCTGATCATTGCATAATACTCCCTGATATTGAAAACATAGGTAAAGACCTTTGAATGACAGTGCTAGGTGCTGTAGATATGAATATTATTGATAAAAATCCAATATTTTGGCGGCTATTTTAATTTCAAGATGGCGGCCACTAAGCGGATTATTTTTTGGTTTTTTTTATTTTTTTTTTAATGATCCTTAGGTGTCATAGTATCACTGTGGGAAGTTTCATGCTTTCTTCCAAAAGTGCACGATTTTTCTTCTTAGCAGCTCTACTATATTAACGCAGTATCGTATCAAGTCGTATCGAACTCGATTCGAGTCAGTCAGATACGATCGGAGAGGACTTTCATCCAGAAGTATCGTAAGGGGAAATAATAGCGAACCGTTTCTAAAAAACAGAAATAGATTATGGGACGCTAATTAAATTCGGTATAGCCGCACAAAGAGCAATATTATTTTTAATAGAATTTACTGAGTAACCCAGATTAAAGCTGGAACCCAGGCTAAATTCCTGTATTAAAAATTAGTCTTATTTTTGTTTTCTATAGAACACATATAATTCCAGTCTACTCATTTGGTGAAACTGATATTTTTTACCAAGTGGCAAACCCGGAGGGTTCCCTTTGGAAATGGATTCAGAGGCAATCGAAAAAGTTAATGGGTTTTCCTCTAATAGCATTCTACGGAAGAGGTGTGTTTAACTACACATTAGGCCTTGTGCCACATCGCAGACCGATTAATACTGTGGGTATGTATCTATCTTTAAGCAACAGTGTGATAATATAGGACGCTCTACTTTTTGGATCAGCCGAAATGTATTTATCCTGTTATTGATCGATATATTACCCTTATAATTAAAGTTTACCACCAATATTGCCCATTCGCATTCCTCATACAGTCATTAAGGCATAAATTATAGAGGTCGCTATTTATTATTATTATTATTATTATTATTATTATTATTATTATTATTGTTGTTGTTGTTGTTATTAGTCTCGTTTTAAAATAAAAATGTATATTCATGGCGGTGTACTTGAACGAAAATTTATGATTTATAGTATATACGGTGCGTAGAGATAGGAGACTATCTTTAATCTACTCTATACGTACACCGTTGCCTTTGGAAATGATTAAAGTAATAGTGAATCTTTAGCTATTATAGTAGTTACTTGCATTATGTCATTTATGATATTTATACAGTGCACCCTCCAATTCGAGAACCTCTAATTCCCAGACCCCTCTAATTTGAAACCACTTTATCAAAGAACCAAATAACAATCGTCAATCTAAGCTAAGCTTTTAACTGGAGACCAAACCCCAGGACAAACCCCAAATTTTCAGGTCCCAAAGTGATCTCAAAAACTGTATTTTAATTTTTATTTCCAACTTATTAATTGCTTCATTTCTTTCTGTATTTTCACCATATTTTTATGGTTTTTTTTCATCGAATCCGTTCCGCATACTGTACCGGTACTAAATACTAAGCAATGCTATGAATTATATTTGTATAGGCCTACGTATTTAACGCAGACATTCTAATTCGATGTTAATGGAACTTACATACTTATAATCATTGTGTTTGATTTGGTTTCTTTTGGATAGTCGGACACCCAATCGAAGTTGAGAAGATAGAACATCCAACCCAGGAAGACATTGACAAACTGCATGAAACTTACTGCAAACAACTTCAACAGTTATTTGAGGACTACAAATGTCAGTTTGGGATTCCCGAGGATAATCATTTAGATATATTGTAAAGTACTATTAGGGTAGAATGGAGTTTATTGTAATATCTTTAATTGATAATTTCAGAAATGACTATGTTACTATGGTATATTAAGAATTGAAATGCAAGAATAGACACAATTTGGAAATTTCACCATATCATTTCAAACATTGATACTACCTTTTTACTTAGGAACCAGTAGGATAGTTTTAGTGTGTGTTATTGTTTCATTGTTTGTACATTGTTTCATTGTTATAATATTAAATTAATTTTAAATATATGTTTTATTGTATACGTTTTGCTTAGGCCCCCGTTTATTTTTACAAACCCATTTAGGCTTCATGAGGGTTAGTTTCGTATACTGTTTCGATTGATTTTTTTTTCTAATTTTTCTTGGCTTTTTGATAAAGGCTATTTGTGTTGCCTCATAAGATCTTACAGCACTTATTTTTATTTATTTATTTAGGCACACAACACATGCACCAAGGATTGTCAATAGCGAATTATATCACTGTCCTACTTATGAGTGAAAATCCCTTTCACAAAACAAACATATTACACAAACTAAATCTCAATTTGAGGTTTAGGAAGTGGAATTTTTTTGATTGTGAGAAAAAATTTGGCAACACTGACAGGAATTGAACCCAGGACCCTGGGATTATGAGGCAAGAAGCTTAAGCTGTTCAACTCTACTCCACTCCACTTTATCATCATTCTTCCCCCGATGACGGTTACAGTATACCCCTGGTTCTTAATTCATTTAAAGGACCAAATTATTTTTAGATTTGATATCACGGGCCAAAGAAAAACTTCGAGTTTCAAGTAACTTGCTATAGGCCTACTTCATAGACCCAAGGTAAAATTTTGAGATGCTATGGTCAAAACCCCTGTTGGCCACACAGAAATTTTAAGTTTTTTGGCAATTTTAAATTTCTATTCTATTTTCAATTGTACTATACAGTACAATATTAGGACACTATATTCAATACAAATTTTGCACCATATGATTGATATAATATGTTGCCAAAGAGGAATTAAGACACTTAATTTTCACTATTTCTTGCTTATTGATCTTTTAATTCTTGCTCGTGTAAAATCATCAAACAAAATTTGTGGCGCCAATATTTTCACAACGGCAGGGGAGACTAATGTCCCAGAACCTCTGAAGCTCTATAAACATGAAATTACAGACATAATCGTAACAAAAACACAGTCATTAATTTTATCAGTCAAAGTTTGTTCAAAATAATGTGTATTTTCTGTGTAATTTAACCCATCCTATACCGTATCCACCAAATACCAGGGCTTTAAAGTCTAAAAAAAATTCTCCTCAAAAATTTCGGGTCTACACATAATAAAAACAAGTCTATGCAATTTTTATATTTGATCTGCTATCTCATATTTAGCTGAACGAAGATTACCAATCTTCTGACGTTTGTCGATTGGTTTTTAACAGATTTAATTCTAGATCTGGGTGGGGTCACCTCTACTTATTTTCACTTTGGTCCAGTTTTGTGTTTTGGCCTTCACTTTATTTAAAGAATATATATATATATATATCTGTCTCTTATACACATCTAGATGTGTATAAGAGACAGAAGTTTCACAATGTGCTCAAGAGACAATTGTTGACCGGAGATGTGGTGGTCAACTTCTGTAAGCTGCTGATTACCAAAGAGGACACGTGTACGTTACCTGGTAACATGGTATACATCAATCAGGAAATGAGTAGTTGAAACACTTCCTTAATTACCATACTGCCTCTTATCAAGAATTGGTTTTAATTTTGCAAAAATTAATTTAGCAACCATTCCCTTGACAACTTTGGCCAAGGTAGGGGTGAGTGACACATGTCTAAGTTAATCGATGCTAGGAGGATACACTTTTGGAACAGGAGTAATTTGACTGTATCTAAAATAATTAGTTCCGACTTACTGTGCATAAAATGGTAGAGTCAATGCAACAAATATCACAAGTAAACAGTTATTGAGGGCGATCTTGAAATTCCAATCAATAAATTTGCCATATGGCATTAAGGCCCCAGAACAATTGCTTTTCCCCCCATTATAAAAATTTGAGAGTGATTTTGTTTAATTGTATTTGTTGATATTCTAGGATCCAACATACAGTTCAGGTAACTTTGGTGAAATCAAAGAGTTGATTTTAGGAATGCTTGATACATACAACTATGAAGAGGTGAGTGTGCTCATTATTTAGTTATTTTATGTATATATTTCTTGTATTTCAAAACACAGGAGTCATATACGAAAAGATTCCGTATTTTCACAATTTTTCAACCCAAAATTGAATAATGTTTTTTTTTTTTTTTTTGCCATCGTTAGTCAGGGTATGCACAATAGAAAGAAATGTAAGAGTTGGCTACAGTTATTAATATATCAGCTGGTAGCATTTCAAGCTCTACCCTCTATAGTGTTACAAGGGTGTTCCGTTTTAGGTTTAAAAAATATGGTATCAGTTGCAATAGCCAGCCAAGAAATAAGCAATTATCATTATTTTATTTATTTATTATTTCGTACTAACCAACAGCGATAACAACCGCCACTAACAGGTTAAAATACATATAGAATATTTATAGTAGAGCGGCTAAGGAGAAAAATCGTGCACTTTTGGAAGAAAGCATGAAACTCCCCCCAGTGATACTATGACACCTAAGGATCATTAAAAAAAATAGACCCCAAAAAATAAGCCGCTTAGTGGCCGCCATCCTGAAATTCAAAATGGCCGCCAAAATATTGGATTTTTATCAATAATCTTCATATCTACAGCACCTAGCACTGTCATTCAAATGTCTTAACCGATGTCTTCAATATCAGGGAGTATCATGCAATCATCAGAAATTATGTTAGATGGCCGCCATGTTTGATTTTATGATGGCTGCCAAGATATTTTATTTTTGTCATTATCTTCATATCTACAGTAACGTAACA
>NW_022757608.1:670011-679566 GCF_011630105.1 Anneissia japonica
CAACTGATGATTAAAAACAGTCTCCCATCGGTAAAACCTTTGAGATATGTACTCGTGTGGTTTCTGAAAGAACATATCCATCGGATTTTCAAATTTTGATATGTTAAGCTTGTCAGCAACCTCATAAAACACAAATGCAGACTCGAATTGATACACTGGATTTCTGAGGATGGTCACGTGTTTAGCTCCAGGAATAGCCAAATCAAATTCCTTATGGTTATAACGAACATGGCGAGTGAACACGTCCAGCTCCGTAATTGCTGAAACAGAAGTGCGATTGAAATGGACAAATTGGGAAATGTTTCTGACAAAGCCATTTACAGGTGCTGAAAGGTGATGGTTGAATGAATACCTGTCAATGATGGAGGCTACTGTAGAGCCTGCCGTTTTATGAGTCTTTGCAAAAACTATTTTTCTGACTGGAGCACATACTTGGTTTTCGATGGTTGCAGTGACTTCAGTAGGCCTATACAAGTCCGGCCCTTCCTGTAAAAGAAAATAACGATATTTTGGTAATGTTTAAAAATAGTTACAATGCTATTTCGACTTTGTATGGCGAAAGTTCCAGCCTAGATTAAGGACATGTATTTAAAAAAAACCCCCAAAACTCAACTATTTTTCATTTATTTATTTAGGCACACAATACATGCACCGAGGATTGTCAATTGCGAATAACATCATTGTCCTATTTGTAGGTGACAATTCCTCCGGACAAACATACACACACACCCACACACGATGCTTTTCGCAAACTAAATCTCAATGAGGTTTAATAGGGAATGGAGTTGTGCAAAACTGACAGGAATTTTCTTACAATATGTTAATAATTAGTAATGCTTCGGAAAACCTCACACAACACAACATCTGATAACAATTATCTTACAAAGAGTTTTTACATTTGCGGTTGACATATTATGACATACCATTGAGGACATACTGAGGTATAAGTGGGCATTTTCACATTTGTAGGCGAAATGTTTTAACATTAATTTGTGTTTAAACAGATGTTTACATTTGTCGGGGCTCACTTGGGAGAAGTCAGAAAGAAAGGCTGCATCCCTCCCTCCCGGGCTCCTTCCGGGCTTTATTAAAGGGCCCCGCAATTTCCTTGCATTGAGGGCCGTAGTCACCTAGCTAAGAAGCTGCGAGTGGGAATGTCAATAGTTTCTGAAGGAAATGAGTAGCATCCTTATAAAACGGGTTTGGCATGGGGAAGAGGGTTAATGATAGGCCTGTAGTCGATATTGCCACTGAGACAGATGTCCTGTAAGAGTGCTGGCATGATATAAAAGGTCGGATAGGAGGAATGACCGATAAAGAGGGCGTATTTTTCTATTCGTATTATTACCCTGTCTCTTATACACATCTAGATGTGTATAAGAGACAGACTCCATTCATAAAGAAGAAGTCAAACACTCATCTTTGTGCAATTTTCTCTATGCCAGAAAAGGGTGGGGCGCAATCTGCGAGCGAAGCGAGCAGCCTTAGGCTGGGGGTCAGGGGGACGCCTAGGGCCCCCTGGCGGGGTCCAGGGGCAGATCCTCTGGTGGGGGTCCAAGGAGGCGAAGTCCCCTTGAAGCCCAGCACATTTGAGGAATAATGAGGTTGTATTGAGTCGATTTTGCTAGCATGGTAGTTTTCAGTAACAAGTAAATAAAAAAAATAGGTGTATGTCTTTTAAAAGAAATTTTAATATACTGGACAGGGTACCTGCAATATGCAACTATGACATGTGTCATTAATAGTAATAATTCATCTACTCACAGCTGTGGGTTTTAGTGCTTCCTCCACGAACATCTCAAACATAATCTTTGACAACATGCAAAGGCTCATAAATGTACACCATTTCCTAAGAGAAATTTCACTTCTAGAAAACATGATGAGGTTTCTCAGCAACACTGAGCATAAAAATCACAAAATCAGCAAAAAGGAAAACTAATATCCAAAATCCGTTAAAAAAAGTCGTCAAACAACAAAATCCGCTACTGTATTAACATTGAGTTACAAGTGTAATTCTATTTCTCACCAAGTGGATTTATGAATATCACTCTCCTAGGGTGTATGGTAGGAAAAGAAGACTTTAACACTGTGGGTTTAATTTTTTCTTTGCAAAAATATTGGGGGGGGGGGGGCTACGCCCCTTACGCGCCACCCCTCCTAAATCCGCCACTGGAAATAGGCCTATATAGGCCCTATTTTTAGGCAGGCCTACTTTCATGTCAATTAGAGACAGGATTATACAGTTTCATAGTACTGTGTATCTTGTAAATTACACAATATGATTAAACCAGGTAGGCTACTGTACTTGAAAACAATAAGGAAGCAAAACTTACACGTCAAAAGTGTCAAATGTTGTTTAGACAAAACTGTACATTATTAAAAGAGTAAGTCTACTGAAGGGGTGTCGTCATGGGAAATGTGCACACATATCAGTGTACTGTGATCACTGTGCATGGGGTTGTCTGACAGCACATACCTGCTGACCTCGATAGAGAGTGATTGATTTTAATGGTTTCCATGCTGGTGCATAGCTATGCATTGCGCGATGTGACATAGAATCAACTTTTCTATGGAATTGTGTATCCATTCAATTATCTAAAAAAAAAATTGTTTGTGATATAATAGGGTGGGGGAGCCTGCGACGCGCCCCCCCCCCCCACTAAATCCGCCAAGATGTCATAGTAGGCAGTCGTGGCTCCAGAAATTTGCAGACAGGGTGTCTATGTTCGACAGGGGGTCTAATCAAGGGGCCGACTAGAGCCTCGATCAGAGTCGAATTACATGTCAATGTAGGGTTCATGGGGACAATTCTGGCCAGTGTGACCACTGCTTGGGTATTTACACAAGATCTTGGGTATTTTGACTCGGGCTTGGGTTCTTGGGTATTCCGTTCAAATCCTTGGGTATTTTATTTTTACTAAGAAAATTAAATATTTTTGTCATAGAGGAAGAATTAAGAAGTAACAAAGTATATTTCAGTCCATTCAAAGTAAGCAAAACTCAACGAAGTGCACATAACATTGTTAATTGCTATAAACATGGGTTCAGAATTGTTTATTTGTGATTTGCGTTGCCATTGATCTTACCTAATTTTATGCATTACATAATACAACTTGATCACTGATCTACTGATAAAACTGGCCGACTGAGGGCGTATTTTTCTATCCGTATTATTACCTCATGAATATTCATTTTAATAATTAACACAAGCAATTACAATTAAAAATGGTTTATAAATTAAACTAAAAGGGAAAGTATACATGCGAAAAACACGGGGTCTTTTTTCAAATTTTAATGCATTTTCAGGGAGCTTGGGTAATTTTGGGAAATTTTTGCTGAATCTTAATTGGTATAATTTTGACCTAGTCATTGGGTATATCAAAAATTGTGAGTGGTCACGCTGGTTCTGGCTTATGTATGGCCCAAGATTGTGCTTTTAGACACATACTAGGCGTACGCAAATGAGGATTGCCTATGCATTGACCTAAATCTTTGCACGCAAATATTCAAATTGAAAATATTCGTGAAACAGAGTTGATTACATTGTGAAATAGTCACACGATATATGTTTACATTGTTTAACAATGAAATACTGTACAACCTTTTCAGCCGTAACAATTTTCAGTTGGGTGAGGTTGATTACCCACCTCGCTACGTGAGCAAAAACACTTTGCCGATATACAAGGTCTCAACAATGTTCTTGTCCTCGGGTGCCATGACTCGTCGTTATCCCACTGCTGGTCACTGGTCAGATAATGCCTGTCTAGCATATAATTATAGAAAGAGGTGGCTTTGAGATGGGGTTTTAAAACATTAACTTACATGCACCCTTAGTTTAAAACTCCTAAATTTCTCGACGAACGAAGCCTTAGTACTTGAGTTCCACAAATCGGCCAAATAGAAATCCATCGAAAGCAATGTAATAAAAACAAATAATGCACAGAAGATAAACTGACTATGTCGAGTAGACATCGTGAAAGGCTGTTTTCGATCTTCTAAATGCAGTAACAAGCTTCATTTGCATCATAGATAAGCTTTACATAGAGCGATATATTATTACATCTCCCTATAGGTCTAACTGCGGAACAGGTCTGCAAGCGAATTATGACTTCAGCAGACACTGAAGTGTTATGTCCAAACGGGCCTTGTCGCAGGAAATGAACAATTTACTTTAATGAGGTCATTCAAGCATTAACTGTTATAGCGCTGCTGCTTCGGGGTATTAATTCATTTATTAACGATATTATAATAGGCCTACATGTATTAGTGTGTATTTTTTGTTTTGTTTTATTAGGCTTTTAGTAATTTATTACCTGAACCAAAATATTTTGCTATTCTTTTATAAGTTCCTAGTTCCAGCCAATGCCGTAGCCAGCTATTGGGACAGTCCTACACAATTTTTCTATAGGGTCCACAAAAAATGGGTTTCCATTATGCGGTTTTATGTATAAAATAAGTCCACTTTTTTTAAAATGGGTCCAGATTTCTCAATTTACCTAAAACGTGTCAACTTTTAAGAAATGGAACCAGATTTTTTATATTTTTTAGTAAAATGGGTCAACTTTTACAAAAATGGGTCCACTAGATTTCCCATATTTTTGGGTAAAATGGGTCCACATTTTTTAAATTTACACATAAAGTGGGTCCACCCTGATAATTGTCCCGCACTGTTTGAAAATCCTGGCTACGGCATTATTCCTAGCATATAGGCCTACTACTACCACTACCTATACAACAACACACCTTCGCACAGTCTCCATAGCCAGCATTAAGTATTTATAGGTCCATGCATATAGGTTATTTATTAATACATTCCATTTACTATACAGTTAGCAGTTTGCAATACCCTATTTCTTGTTAGGCTGTTCCCCTCGAATTTAGTCAGTGTATTGTATGTGGTCCTATAAAGCAAAGTATCCTGTCCACCTAAAAGTGATGGATAACCGGAACCAAGATATGAGGATAGAGATTAAAATAGGCCCTATGTTAATTAAAATAACACACAACATGTTATCATAAATAAATCAATTATGTTATTGTAATCATTCATTCACTTTATTTGCATAATATAGGCGTATACAGTAGGCCTACATCGAAATGTAGGCTATGTTTAAACATTGCCATCACTGAATGCACAGGTATTAGTTTAAGTCATAATCGCAGCAGAAAAATAAATTGATCGAAAAAAAAATGTTGGATGTGCTTTGTTGAAATGCATCATTAAATGAAACAGCCAACTCTTCAACACGCACATCCTTACTTGAAAGTCAAATTCACAGCTGCGTTAAGGCGGACGCATTCAGGTATTTTCTCATTACTTTTTTAAAGTTAAAACCAGAATTTTAATCAATTTTGCTTGGAATGATCACCCCAATTCAAAATCAGGAATGAGAAACGGAAACTGGGCATGCAATGGGATAAGGCAGGTACTGTAACATGGAATTAAAACAAAGCTTAATTAGACAAACTTGGAAATAGCGAACAAAAGATTTTAATTATGAACTAGAAAAGTAATCTTTGCCTACAGAAGCACTTTATATAAATATAGATTTGTGAATTTAACATAATTGTTGTAAAGACCGGCACTTTATGCTACAAGATAATCTTGTGCCATATGACAACAATAATATAAAAAAAATAACAACAATAAAATAATGATAATCAGTACTATTAGTAATAATGATAATGGAATTGCTTAATATAGATATATAAAAAACTGTATCAAATAACATATTTATTGCTAAATTCTTTAATATACAATTAAATTATAGTCTATGACATAATTAATATATAATGCTAATACAGCATTGATATTCAAATTTCTCTAACTATAAAAATGTAAAATATTATGAAAAAAATTATCTTAATTTAGTATGGGAATTGACTGGTCGCACTTAAACAATATTGCAGAGCAGTCTTAATAATTTGCAAATATCAATATTATTTATTTAAAATTGAGCGATATAATGTGCGTCAAACAGTCCAATGTGGACAAATTCATATGCCAAAATCGTCATGTTTTAAGGATTCATTTACACTTTTTTGGGACAACTCATCCAACTTGAACGAATCGCCCATCTTAGAAGAAAATTACAGTATATGGTACTAACGTCCCAATTTTAAAATAAGCGACTACACCTTAGTTTTCACAAACATGCATTTCATTTAAACACCGAAATTTTACTTGACTTTTTTTTTTTTTACATTAGAACAAGAGTAAACATCACAAATTACATTGCTTTTTGGTTGATGGCTTTCAGCCTGACACAGACCTTTCTAGTGTGTCAAACTAAACCCTCAACAACCTACCAATCTGAAAAGTCAGTAATACGCGTGTGCCTAACAAGCACACTTGTCCCACAAAATTTAAGTACCGTATGTTTTAACACTGTCGTTTTGTGAGACCTTAACAATATTATCCAAGAGAGCATTAACGGAAAAGTCTGGTACATGCAATGTTACTTCAGCCAGACGAGTATGGAACACTGGTAGCATATGTGAGTGCAATTATCAGGGTTTGTCCAGCGAGCCAGCTGTTAAGCTCAAATTACTAATACATTTATTGTTTTTCCGATTAACAATAGATTTTCTGTATCACGTCATTCTGAGTTTCTTTGTCTAATATTCATGTATTATTATAGAATATAGTTAAATGTAATCATGTGGCCATTGCCCACATAAACATATATTCTCATTCACTTACGTTGATAAATAGCGCAATATCTCACAAGTCTACAAACAACTTGTATCGCTCGACTGACACATTCTCGAGTAGACTCTAATAAAATCGATTAAATGAGCCTTTGAAACCCTTAAATTGCCATAGTTTCTGGGGGTTCACTTTCCAAGAGTTTTTGAGCAACACCCTACCAACCCACTTACACTTTAATCGGGAAAATCCTGTCGCCAACCCTGAGTCTAGCGCATGGAAATGTAAAAAAAAAAAGGAAGTATTTGTGATATTTTTTAATAGTCTTATATATAATAAACTTACATTATTACCTTGAAACAATTCTATCTAGTCTGTAGTACCGTTTGTAACACCACACAAATATAGTACAGTACTTTACATCATCAGCATTTTATATTAATGGTTGTCAGTAGATAAGTACAGAAAAACACATCACACTACAGTGTTAAGTTTGAAAGGACAATGTAGGGTGCTATTTAGCACGTTATTATAACTTAAACAAGAAAAGCGTGCAACAGCGATTATTGACATAACAGGGGTTTGTTTTATGATATTCACAATGTGTTAACTTAGATTTAAAGAAAGCTTAAACCATATCTTATATGGAACAATGGTAAAATATACTACCAACCAAAACCAGGTAAAAATTACAGTCAAAGTTAGTGAGTCTACAGATACTTCAAATGTTTTTGATCATGCATATACATAGAAATTCATTCCTTGTATAATTCTGGTATTGATATGTTTAAACTGGCATCAATTTATGGATGTTTCTCAGCTTCGTGTTGACATGGCAACCAATCATTCCACCAAAAAAAAAAAAAAATCAAAAATTTACATTTTTTGTTGCTTAAGTATGCATATTTTATATTTGAATACAATAACTATAAGTACAAGTACGATAAAAATCGCTGAATATTAAATCTCAAATGCCACTGAGAAGGGAATGTGCAGACAATAATTCTACAATCTTATACAATAAGCTGATTTAAGTTTATCCATAGGCATAAAATATTTCATCAAAATGGAACTCTTGGAGGCTTTGTACCACTGAGACGAATCATCTGAGAAATACAACATGGCTTGAAGGGCAAATACAACATGAGGTGTATCAAGTTATACTTCCCGAGGTTTTGGATGATTGAGACTACCCAATCTTAATCAGAATTCACACTTTTGCCAAATAAAGCCATGTTGTATTTGTTTTTAACTATACATCATAAATATTAAACAGCAAACTGCTCATCTGCATTAGCCATTTTGATCTGTGAAGGTAAAATTATGCAGTGGTGCACTAGTCGATTTATGGTAGTACTTTTCCCCTGAGTACAAGTAAATTTGGCATGTGCAGGGAAGTAGTAAAAAGTACAGCACCCCTTACCAGGTGGAAATGACCAATAAAATATCGTTATACATATCAACAAGATCAGTTGTCCTGGAAATATTATTCCTCACCCCCACTTCCCCCAACACCCTGTTGAAATTTGACCTTGGTCATTGGTTTGCTTGCTTTTTAAATAATTCTTTAGATTTTTAATGTTAGGTTAGGTTGTATTTTTCTTGTGTACTTGTGAAATGCAGGGGTCCCAAGTTGGAAGAAGTCAATTCTGGGAGCAAGGTTGCCATTAGTGGGGGGAGGGGGAGGGGGGTGTGGAGGCAGGGCCCCAGTAGAGGAGAGCTCTCGCCCCCCCACACCCCCAAAAATTTACATGTACAGGTACTGTGTTTTCTACATATTGGTACTCTAAAATCAATTAAATAAGCCTTTTATGGGTTTCAGCCCCTGGACCACTTCGATATATCTTTAGAAATTCCCGACTACACCCACTTTGCTCCTATCGGGGTCATCGCCCCCTCGGCGGAGAACTTGGACGCCCTCGGAGGGGGGTTCAGAGAGTGGCTTCACAGGTGTCCAGCGTATACCACCTCAGCCCCACCATGGTTGAGGCTGATGTAAGAAAATTTATGATTATGGCACGTCTACTGTAGATGGTCAGAAATGGCACTCTCAGACTTAAATTTGAATATGATTATCTTTTCTCTCCATTTTCTAAATTTTGATAAATTTAGTGGGCGGGGGGGCTTCCCTCTTGAATCCGGCACTGATCTGCCTAATTAGCTTTCGTAACATTTAATTATATTTTGCTGCACATTGTGATACACATTGGCAATGACTTCCATGAGACAATTGATAATAAAGCAGTGAAAACGTGCACATATGAATTTGTGGGATATGGGTTAACTTCCGGGAGATTCTTGCTTGTTTGTGAGAGTGTGGAAGGCCGTCCAGATTTCCAGGAGACTCCTGCGAGTTCCGGGAGTTTTTTTTTTCACTTAATCAATTTACTACATCTAGGTCTTCATTTTATAGGTTTCATGAAGGTCCTTTTCATCTTTTATCCACTATTTAACATTTTAAAAGATTCATTTGTAAATTGATTTGATGGTGAATACAAGAAGAATTGAATTGAAAATACCAAATTAATATTTATGAGGGATAGTAATACAAAATAACCATGATTCATACAAAATGCACATTCGCAAGCAAAGTCCCCTTCAGAGAAATCTGGAATTGGTAAAATCATCTTAAATGATGGTCTGTTGACTTGGCATTGGCGGCATTCCTTGTAGTTTAGTTGCTCCAAGGCCAAGATCACCGTCAAGTGCTGCTTCATCCTCTGACATGGTGTCTAAAACACCTGGATTATTAGAGTTCTCAGAATTGTTTGGAACAAGATCATCTTCTGATAAAATGAAATCTGTGTCACTGTCTTCCACAATCATTTCATCCTAAAGTTAATCAGAAAAATAATTATTACTACAATTACATAAACATATTAATATTCAAATAAACACCCAAACCC
>NW_022757608.1:680605-687402 GCF_011630105.1 Anneissia japonica
GTTTTAAACAAGTTAAATAGACTGTAGGCCTCACCTCCACTACCTGAAGCAAAGTTTCTGTAACTGGCAAGCCCCTTTGATTGTACAATTTAAGAATATATATCCTTTAAACTGTTACATATTTTTGATTGATGATCTTTATTGTTGTACCATTAGCTTTGTTAGCATATGCATTGATACATCTGTGCCCTTCATAGTAATGTGCACATTCCATGTGGCTTATCCCATTAATTACATAAAGCGCGATTGCTGTTGTGTCTGAAGATTTGATTTTGAAGCGAAGTGCAATTGAATTGAATTGAATTGAAGTTTACATCCATTGTCCTTGGTTTAATTATCAATCACAGTTCTACATATATGGTATCAGGTTGTCCACAATGTTTAGTGCGTAGACTTGTGATGTGATGTGATGTCTCATGTGACATACTTGACACAATTTGATTCAGCATGTTGTGATATATGTATACATATTATACATCATTAAATTAATCTAATATGATGAGAAGTTATTCAAAGTTTATTAAAGTTTATGGCAACCTACAACAGAGTTTTCCCATTTTATTGATCCACCCGTGGTTTGAGAAGCCTCAAATGCTCATATCTGGGGGTTGAAGCCAAGCCAATCAATACCAGATCTACTCAGACCATGACATTACTTTCACACTAAAGTATACAGTAACTTGAAAGCTTGATATGGATTATCACACTAAGTAACAACTCAAGAAAATCTTGACCTATGAACTTAGTTTGCAATATCAAAATAAAAGGATACTTGAAGTCAAATTCATACCACAAGGAGACAATTTTTGCTTGCTTCTCTTTCTGTCTCTGGCGATGCAGTTGATGTTCTAGCGTACCCTACATTTTTTTTTTTGAAAATTTAAAATATAAAGTGAAATAATTTGAAAAGAATTGGCATGTCAATCAATTTCAGGTATTTGCAGTTAATGAAAGAAGACACACTGTCAAACAATTCTATCAAATAACGATCACTAATTGGACTAAAAAGTATAATTAAAAATATGTTTTTAAATGCACACATCAATATTAAATTATTGACTTTGTAATTAAAAATCTTTTAACAGTTGTTTTTCAAAACCTACATGCCCGATATCCATTATCATTCAATGTTCATAAATTTGGAAATACTTAACCAATTCCCATCAAATAAATAAAGATTATGTAGCTAGAGCTACTGCCTCTCAAATACCTGTGCATTTACCCTTCTGTGTAGAATTATATTTAGTACTTACAGAGTCCATAGTGTGGTGTGTTTGTTGGTCATCTTCATCCTCAACACCAACTCTAACATGAGTAGGGAAAAAGAAATAATTTTAGATTAAGTAAAATAATTAACAATCACCTTTTTTTTACAACATACAGAACCATGTACATTCTGGGAGGGAGATCATCTACTGTACATGTACTGCACTTTGAATGGGAGGGATGGGGAAGAACATATATCAGCAGCTTCAAGGGACAGAGAGTTCAGTCATCTTCAAGTAGCTGGCTCAAAAAACATAAACATTAAATCAGAAAATTTAGCAATTGATAATTGCTGAATTGTTATTACACTAAACTATTTCCTCATGTTTTATAAAATAAGCAGTTGCTCTAAGAGAAATATCTAAAGAAGTGAATAAGTAAAACAAACAACATAATTATTAAATATTTTATTGTAACAACAATGATTGATCTGTTAGTGTTTGATACACCCAGCCTGATAGGTCATTTCTCCGTGGAATATATAAAAAAAAACAAACATACCTTATTTTTAACCATGCTAACATTTGCGTACTCAGTCCCCCGCAGAAGACAACCGTTACTAAGACAATGATAAGGGTAGCATTCAACATCAGTTGCCTGCTCTCAGAAGCTGTGTTTCTTATTGCAAGTGCAAATGCAATGGCACCACGTAAACCTATCATAAAGGGACACATAAGGGAGATTCATTTATTTATGCTGCGATAGCAGTTTCCTTGAATAATATATTCTTGTAGGCCTAAAAAGTACCTCGGCCGGCGACGATTCATGCACATCATGAACGTACCGTACCTTTCCAGGCTTTATTCCAACAATCCAATGGAGCCTTTAACAAAACCAAACTGAAATTATTTAAAAATTTAATTTTGGAACACTTCTGAGTGATTTACCAATTTGTAATTGCGTTCTAACCAACATTTGCAACATCTATGATGTGGCTTACAACAACAAGGTGAAGCCATAATCAATGCACTGTCATCTGGCGATTTCATAGATTGTAAACAAATTCCAAAACCCACTATAAGTCACGTGACCCGAGCCGCCGATTCGATCTATTATAAGCAGTTATAGTGATTTTAAGTTGTGTTGGCAAAGACCTTTGGTGAGGGCCATTAGTGGTGTAGACAAGGAAAATACGGTAGATGGTATAAAACATTTTGGGCGAGGACCACAAATGGTGTAATTGAGAGATGTAAAGTGAGAACTATCTATTTGTTTGCTGGTCATTAAGGGAGGCCAGAAAGGTGGTGAAAATCACAGTAAAAATGAAACTGGAGGTCATTAGTTGTGTAGGCTCAGGCCTTCAGTAGTGTAGTACAGTCAAGAGATGGTGCTTCTTCGATAGTACATTTATTAAGATGAAAACAAACATATTAAATAAAAAGGACTTCTATGAAAGATATGCTACAGATAAAGATACTACAAAAAAAGAAAAAAAAATTGATATTAACCTGAGAACATTAGCATATGTTGGATGTTCATCCCTATCTTTTGTTTTCGTCCCAAATTCAGTAAAAATGACAACGGGTAAATATTACACAAGCGTCCCAAAATGATGGCAAGCTAAGCATAAACAATTTAAGGATCAAATCACGTAAAAATTTATGAAGAAAAAAAAATGTTTACTAAAATTAATAATGCTGTATAAAATCTATAATTTTGCTCCTATTATATTTCATGCAACTATATATAATGCTAAATGCTACAGTAATCTTATTGCTGCTACTAATTGAGAAATTTATAATCTTTTGACAACTACAACAAGTACAAGTTTTTTTGCAGTTTTAAAAGCCTAGCTAAATTTCTACAGTAAACCTTAAGAACTCCATTAAAAAATTAAATGCAAGACTGTCTTATAAAAAATAACTGAGATTTAACTTCAATTAAGCAATTGTAAGTAAACGCAAGTAAGATGGTATGAAATCATGTGAATTAAAGGATACAAAAGCTGCTAGGACAAAAAACAACTCAAATTGTTGATTATTTCTGTTGAACATGGAAATTCCCATGTAGGAAAAGATGAAATTCTCAGCTAGAAAATTTAACAACTCAAATAGCTGTAAAACAAGGGAAAAGTGTTAACATTAAAGATGTATCGACCCCTGAAAATAACAAAAAATCATAAAAATTAATTTAGAAATTTATTATGCAGCTACATACAAATTATAGCACATAGAAATTATTGAATTTAAAAGAATGTGTATTTTTCATTATTATACTAGATAATGATAATAAAAATAATAAGAAATAATAACACTTCCAATGATTAGAAGCGCTTCTATCATTTTTTGCTGTAAAGTTATGAGTAAACATTTTTTAAATACACAGATTTTATGTTACTTTACTAAAAATAAGCAAGTTAATTTTAAAAAATATTTGTTGGTGTCTTGCATGGGATAACATTACCCTTTAACAAAAATAACAAAACAATTACAGAAATAGTGATTTTGTTAGTCTATGAATTAAATAATTTGATAATTGATTATTGCGAATACTTATGCAATACCCATCAAAAATAGTAAAACAGTCCTGCTGCAGAAATTTTCCTTTCATTGCTAAGACTATGGGCTTATTTGACTGGTTCATTTCGTTGACTACGATTTTTAGTTAAGTATTATTTTCATTCGACTGGTTCGTAAAATAGACTTCATTGAAAACTAAAATTAACGTAAACCAGAGTGAGTTAATCAGCATTAACTTATCGATGTGACCAAAACAAACATGGCCGATTGGTGAGTTTAGAAACAACATTTGCGTTAATATAATTTAGATTAAATTTCAGAAAATAAAAATTATGATATTTACCTACATGAAGTAAATAAATAATTGTAGGCTAACAGAATTCAAAAACTGGATGAAAGCATTTTTTGACCAAAAACCCATACTTCCACAAGCCGAAGCAACCTTGAATCCGCAGCGTGTATCGCGGTAGCTATGCAGCCATTTTGTTTTCTATCCGACTGGTCGTTTTCGTTAAACAGGATTTTACAACTGTGCAGGTGGCCGTAGTTTAACGAAGAACGACCACTCGAATATGGCCAATGGGAATCGGACTGTTTTAATATCTTGGAGTGCTGTTCCATGGGAATGCTGGCTTTATTCTAGTATTAAACAAACTAGGTAAATGCAACTGCATTGGTATAGTTTGTAATAATAAAAAAAACTGTTTATCCTTCTGCTATTAGAGCACTTAATGATGGTTAATAATTGTTTGTAGTCTACTTTAGGTTTACAATCTGTCCTTATTTTTCAATATGTATTGCATGACCGTGGGTAAAATGTCAATAGGTAAATCTTACCATTGCAAGCACTTGGATTTTTTGAGTCAGTTTTACTACGAGAAATGGTAAAAATAACCGAGCCATGAAAATCAACTATTGAGAGTGCTAATATGTGACATCATTTACTTTACTTAGCCTAATGTTGGAAATAAAGAAATTACTTATAATTAACTAGTATTAAATATATTTTTAAAGATTGTGAACGATTTAAATTATGCTTCTGTATCTAAATGCAGTTACCTCTTTGGTTCTCCTTTTTGATTCATCCGATAAATTATTATATGTGTAATGCGCTTGTGTTACTCCACAGAATAAGATTGCAACAATTCCTGTAAAAAAACACCAACTTACAATTATTTTCAGTGAAACAACATTTTTATGTTGTTTTCTGTTTGCATGTTGAATACATCACTGTGTTGATGGTTACAATTTAACATTTCACAGTACGTATATGTTAGCAGTAGACAGGAAGGGACACATTACAAACACCAACTTAATGGATGTAATAAGGGTCCTTTCTATATATATATATTCACTGAACTTTTCACATCATCACTCTCTCAAACTGAAGTAGCAGGAGCAGTGCTCCATCAACTAGCACCTGTATCAAGCTAAGTTCTCCTGATTTAATAAGTTCAATGTTCTTTAAATTAGCATTCTGCAAACTTTTTTACTTCACAGCCAACTTGAGATTCTAGCACCAAGCCTCGGCCCAGCCACACCACGGACCAACATACCAAAACCTGGCATGAAGTTCCGATCATGAAAATTACTTACATGATCTTATGATACTGTATATATAATAATTTGAAATCATTATCTGTTCAATAAATGACAACATTTTGTATAAACTGCATATATCAATGAAGCAAAATTTTTTTTCCTGTGTGAATTTGTGGCCCTCAAAGAATGTTCTTTATCCCACAATTGGGCCGCAACCCATATATATTGCAGACCTTTGCTTTAAATCGTTTTTTTCACTTTTTAAAAAATTCTTGTTTATGAAACACAAAATGTAACTTGTTTGTATACGTTTATTCACTGCCTATTAAAGCTGTGTATATATGAAAGGAAATTTGTTTAAACAAGGTGAGGGCATAGTTGGAGGTAATAAAATTTATTTCTGTACACTATTGGTGCTCAGAAGGACAAAGCTTTCTTTAAATGTTACCTGTTAACTGTGCTGCTTCTGCCATCAGGTACGAACTGTAAGACATGATAAAAAAGAGGGCGGTCTCAAGCAGAGGGAACTCCCGCACCTTGGTAAATTTAGTTAGGTAAACATTATTGGTTAAGCATAATAATTATTTTTAAAAATCAATAAAAAAATATATATATTACGAACTTAAAATTAATGCTATTTAATAGACTTAATTCCGACAAGGATAATTCTTAACAAAGGTGAATACAAGCTCCAAGATTCAAGTAATTTGAGGCATGCCAACAGAAAACGTATTGTCACTGTATAATTGTAATGGCACTAAGTACTTAACATAGGAATGTGGTAGCATTGTATACCGTAAGCCATAATACTTTTACTCATAATTTTGGAAACAGTAAGACAAATCCGGTATATGAGGTATCTTCTGAAATATAATGTGGCGAATATCAATGTACAATCTAATACGGCAATTTTTGTATTGCGGACATAGATGCTGGTTGTGGGATGCATGAACCACTTAGTTGATGTTTAAATCATAAATAAAGGATATAAGAGCAGTCAAGCAGCCTAGAAGAGCACCAATAGCAAAGGAACCAATAAACACTCCAAAGAAGACACCTAATGAACGGAAGAAGGCGCCTGCAGTGAATCTAGAATCATTGAAATCTCCAACCGTTCTATAGGCGAAAAAATACATATATTATTACTTTCATATACTTAAGACTAAAAGTAACAATTCTTAAACTAGAGGGCTGAATATGCATGTCCTACAAACATACATGTTGTCCCACATACACACACACAATGTTTACATATGATTAAGTTGCTTTGAGTGACCTTGGCAAACAATATCAAAGGGTCAGAGATTAGCGGAAGTGGAGTGGAAAGGACCATTGTATCAAATGTGTATGTTACATGATAACAAAAACAAATATAACAACAAAAATAATGATAAATTAGCAATAATGATTTACAATAATAATAGTAATAACATTAGTAATAATATAAACAGTAACTATGAACAATAATGAATATTGTTTGTTTCATTTCGATTATCAGGCTAAAAGCCTGGCTCTTATACACATCTAGAT
>NW_022757608.1:694640-698003 GCF_011630105.1 Anneissia japonica
GGTATAAAGTGAGAATTTCATGCAAGCATGATTGGAAACAATAGGCTGGGTGAGATTAGAATAAACAGCCTAAACAAGTAAACAGGAAGGCCAAAACTAAACTTTAGAGGCAAGCCTCAATAAATAAGCCAAATGACATATCTATAATATAAATGATATATATATATATATATATATATCATTAGTGGTCGTGGGACTAGTTTGGGCCCTACCTAAGCTGGTCGAACGTTTTGTTTGGGTCTATACCCTAGCTGCACTGATGAGGCCTTCCAGGCCGAAATGGATCAGTCTGTAGATATTGGGATTCCTTCCAGTGGATGCTTAGTTTATTTTGTCATTCTGATCGGATTTTCATTACTGTTCCGTTTTAATTTTATTTTAAATTGTTTTGCATTATGTGGCCGTTTGCTGTTTTATGGGTTTTTCCCATTTTCCTTTCAAACTTTTAAATAATCGTTAATAATCCATCCATCCAATATAATACAATACAATAATAATATACAAAGGCACCCTGATCTATATAGTTCTATCTATCTAGATCTGTATATGTACACGTGTGTGTGCAATTTGTGATATTTTTTCCCTTTTTTATATTATCTAAATGATGTAGTTTCATTTGTAATAATATTGAATTTAATTAAATTATATTGAATTAGATAAAATGTACAATGTAACGTTTATTAAAAAAAAATAAATGCCGAAACCCGGGAATATTCAGAATCCAAGCGGATTCTCCGGAATTGAACCAGGGACCTTTAGATCTTCAGTCTAACGCTCTCCCAACTGAGCTATTTCGGCTCTTGTGGTTCAGGGCGCATTAGTTTCACAAAGTCAATTAACGGGGTTCGATGATTGTAGTCACGTGACTAGGTTTCCCTACTCTCTTTCTGATAGAAAATAAAACTCAAAAAAACATTTAGTACTTTAAAGACTAGTTTATTTGAAGGTACAATAGCTTTCGTGCACATAGTGCACTTATTTCTGATAGGTTGTCTTTTTCATGATTTATCTTTCGGCAAAGATACTAGAAATACAAGATATAGCACTCGCATAGCAAAAATGAGGCGGAAATTGGTCCAGACGTACGCGGCGCTCTGCTCTTTATATAATGCAAGTTTTCTATACTTGGTCCAGACGTACAGGGCGCCCTTTTGTTGCTAGGTATAACCAGACGCACACGGCGCCCTTTTTTCCACTAATGGAAGAAAACTGTTATCAGTAATCAGAGTCCGGTCATACGAATCTGCGCTTGTGTTTGTCATTTTTTTATTTATTTATACCTACTTATTTGTATATTATAGATAATGACAACGATTTCAACCTCCGCAAAAGGAAGTAATATATTCACAATATCCAGCCGTACGCTATGCGGCGCCCCATTGCTTGTATTCCCACCATGCACTTCGGTGAAACAGTTTTTGCCTGTGGAGAATTTTATCTTGTGTTTCTAGTATTTTTGCTTTGGGAAGGCCTTGATACCCTCATCTAGGTTCCGGGTCGTTTCGGCCTGGGTCGATTCGGCCGTTTTTGGGCCGAAACGACCCGGGACGGGTCAGAAGTGGTCGCGCCCTATTGTTTGTTCGATTTCAATTAACAGCCGCGGTATGGAGCGCCAAGTACGCACTGTGGTTTATTTTGGTTCTGTATTTTTAAAGATCTTTTAATTCTTTTGTGTGTGTGTTTTAGTATGATTTATTTTGTCTTTTTTTATGACATAATACTTAATAATTATTAATAATAATTCTTTTCTGTTTTTTTTTTTTTTTTAAGTTTTACAATTGTTATTGTTTCAGATATTTTAATTAGTTTGAGTATTAATTTTACAGTACAGTATGTGGTTATTCAAAAACAATATTCTTTTTTCTTGCAGTTCCCAGTAGTGAAAAGTCAAGTGTACAAGACAGCACATATATTATCAATTTCTAATTGATCCTTAATAAAGTCTTTAGTGTTTTGTTGCGTTATTTTAATTGTTAAATCAAATATATCTGAATTTCATATGTTTGTATTCGCGGTTAGTAATTTCATTTATTAACACAAAAATGAGACTTTCTAAAAAAAAAAAAAAAAAAAAAAATTTCAAAAATAGGCAAAAAAAAAATTTCAGAACTAGGCCTATCTACATTGTACAGTCAGCTCAAACAATATTTCATCATTATCATCATTTTAGAATTTACAAAGACAACAGTACATCATCCTACAAATTGCAAATATGGATCCATCGGGGGCAGATACCAGAGATGTCAAAAGAGAGGGGAGGGGGCTGGAGATCAGGCCTACACAGCGCCGGGGGCGTCCTCAGCCTTGTCACCCTTTTAGGCAGTTAAAAAAGGGGAAAAAATGATCGCCAAAAACGCCTCACAGGTTACATTCGAGCGTCTGCCTAGAAAACAAATATTTCGCGCGAATTTATTCGTGCGAATCAAATCTTCGATACGCTTTCTGAGCTCTGATTAGTTGCGCATTTTTTCGCTTCGCAAAAACTCCGATAGGAATGTGCATACGCCTTCGATTCGCGCGAATAAATTCGCCTAGCTGTGGAAAACCGGCTTTAGGGCGGTGTTATTTCGATCGGCCCCGTTTTCGGTTCCCCTGTCGGACATCTCTGGATCTGCTCCTGCCGACAGGACCCTGTCCATTTACGTTAAATGAAATATTAAAGCTCAAACAAAGTTGAATAATTTTTTTTTTTTGTAATCGGAATAATAGACAAGAGGTGAACACACGCGTACACACACTGCGGCCATGGCATGTGTTTGCACCTAAAAATAGCCACCAGTCTAATTTTATCATCTGACCTAATTCACTCTTCTTTTGCAGTAGTGCGCCCAAACATTCCTGAAGGCGCCGTACAAAGGATGTCTGCTTCACCCTAAAGAGTACCATGGGAACCTGTGTGGGCGTTTCTTTCCCGGATTTTTATAGTTAGTTTCCATGCAACAATTGGCCTTGTGAGTGAAATTTCCGGCTTACTTAATATCAAAAGAAGCCAGAAACAGCCATTAACATTGTAGGCCTATAAATTTTATTTAAACTATATTTTACTATTTCCATTTATTTTTTTATAAACATGCCTAAACAAAATATGTATCGACAATAGAAATAAAACAAACAAGAAGATACAAAACCTGTGTCTGCTTCACCTTTCTTTCCTGAAATTATACTGTAGTTAATAATTTCTTTAGTTAATTTCTCTGCAATGAGTGATTTCGTCGGCCTTATGAATAAAAAAAATTAATATATTTGTTTTATTTCCATTATCACATCATTCAGTATATTTTAATTTATTTTATATAGGCCTATGTATTGTTATAAATAGAACATTTGGTAATGTAAATGGAGATGCAACAAAAAAAAAAAACA
>NW_022757608.1:698009-700997 GCF_011630105.1 Anneissia japonica
CAAAAAAAAAAAAAAAAAAAAAAAACAACTAAAACTAATCCGCTAAATTAACTATAAGTCTACTTATTTTAATACCAGTAAATCTAAATTTTATTGGAGCATTTATAAACATGATCCAAATATCATCCTATGGAAACGCTAAAAAGAAACGCGTCTCCAAACCATCGACTTGTAACATTTGCGTTGTTTCTGTAAAAAGAAAGATAACACCATTTGATCAAGGTAATTCAACAAAAGGACTCACATCTCGGGACATCAAAGGTTATAACTCTGGCATCGACATTCTAGGCGCACGTGCGTCCCTGCACGCTGAACGTCACAAAAACCATAGCAACCAGACCATAAACCGTCAGCGTACGTGACGATTTACCCACGCGCGTGTTAGTTGCCATGTAGGTCGCGCGTCGTGCGGTGATTACAAAGGCCTAATGATATTTTGCACTAACATTAGACTGAAATATATTCTTCATTTCAACATTAATTTTACCAAAATTGTGGTGAATTGTCGTTCATGAGACTCACTTCGCAGAAAAAATTAATAAATGTTCCGTATATACTCAAATGTTCGTCCTCGGCACCTTATGCCAACATTGTCAAAATGAACATGGTTACATAAGAACATGAAATTTTATAAAATTCGTAAATTTTGAATTGCTATAACTTTTCATTTTCTTGGTCAATTTTCACAAATCAAATTGCAATTTATAGAAGCATTTAACAAGCTCGCGGTAAAAAGAAATCAAATGTAACAGACATTGCGAAGTACCCAAAATTAATAAAATAAAAACTAACACCATAAAACGAATGGCACGCATAGACTAATAATTGACGGCTGTACTCGCAACTAGTATCGGATTGTCGATGCCACAGTAAAGATCAAAGGACTGTACGCACGCGCTATGTTCGAGAGCGGAGATGTGCGTCCTTTTGTTGAATTACCTTGATTTGATACTGCAATGTGAACTCTTTAATAATAATAATAATAATAATAATAATAATAATAAAATGCTACTAAAAAGAATTGTGAATATCTGATGTTGCAGTAAAAGTTTCATGTTTAATAAACGGTATACTGCTTAGCCACCTTGTTCTATTAAATTATTATTCGCGGCAGCACCTTCGGCGCTCCATACACCGCGGCCGAAATGCATGACAAAAAATTTAAAAATCGGGCCGAAAAGACTCAGGGCCGAAACGACTCGGGCCGAAATGACCCGGGGCCGAAACGACTCTACACCCCCTCATCTAGCTAGGCTAGGCCTAGGATATTAAGCATCCCATTTGAGCTTAAAATGTTAATTAAGTACAGTAAATTGCTTCAGTAGTAAGATAAAAAAAATTAAATTGCTATGATAGGCCTATCGCTCATCATATTTTTTTTTCGCCATAACTAGAGATACGGTACCGTATCCGAACTTCAAATTGCTAAAGGTACGGTAAATGATATTACGTCATGATTAGCCAATAGAAAAACGATTTTGGCTTTTTGGTTCCTATGCTTGACTTCGGGGTGGACGGTCAATTGTAGCTCATAAATTAAGCTTTCCTTTACCATGTAAGTCCCATGCTGGTTGCTTAAATAACCATTGATCATTTTTGGTATGTCCGTGAAGTTGGTTCCTAGTTCCTAGTTCCTTATTCAAACTATATTAGAGGGACAGTCCCTAATATTTTAAAATATATACTGTATTATTATAATGTTTTGGTCACTTTCCTTATATGGATAGAATACTTTTGACCACTTCTACCATTTCCGCCATTGGTAATTGAATTAATGTGCATATATACGCCATCTACTACGAATATATAACTAGCTTCTAATTCTCTATAACATTCAACTTATACTATTCTTTGGTAATCTTTCGACATGGATATATGACATTTGACCTCATCTATCATTTCCAACCACACGTGATTTTATTTGCAAATACGCCCTCTATGGCGAATAAGTAACTAGCTTCTAATTCGACATAACACTCAAATTATAATATTATTTGGTAATATTTTGACATGGGTATATGACCTTTGACCACATCTATCAATTCCAACCACAGTTACGTGACTTATGTTGCAAACACGCCCTCTACGGCGAATAAGTAACTAGTTTCTAATTCGACATAACACTCAAATTATGCTATTATTTGATAATATTTTGACATGAGTATATGACCTTTAACCACTTTTATCATTTCCAACCACAGTTACGTAACTTAATTTGCAAATACGCCCTCCCTCTACGGCGAATAAGTAACTAGCTTCTAATTCGCTGTAACGTTCAACCTAAGGTATTATTTTGTCATCTTCTGACATGGATATATGACATTTGACCACATCTATCAATTCCAACCACAGTTACGTGACTTATGTAGCAAACACGCCCTCTACGGCGAATAAATAACTAGAAATTCTAATTCGACAATACAATACAATATTTATTGGATAACACTTTTATAACACTGGCACACGTTAAACAAATTCTAACGGTGCATCCAGAAAAGAACAAAGCAACAGAAATAAAAAATTAAATTCTTAATTAGGCCTATGTGAGATTTACAGATAACTTAAATAACATTATTGCCCACCCACCAATCAAATTAAACACTTAAAATAAACTACAAACAAAACAAGAATGACTGTGGTTTGAAAAGTCGTGCAAAGCAAACCATGACGCTAACCCACCCCGCAACGCCCCGAGCCGACGCCACCGGGCCCCCGCCAGGTAACGCTGCCAGCCGAATGCTAGCCGTCCTCCCTGTCGTTGGATGTTGTTCGAGGGAAGACCACCAGCACCCAGACAGCCCCACCACCCGACGAAGGTCCGACGTCATCGGTCCGAGAATGCAGCAGAGCAAGCCAACGGCCCGGTTACACTTTGAACGAATTTTCAGTCAGTATACAGTACATAAATAGAAACCAAATGAAATAATTTGAACATTTAAGAATATAAAAACAAAATTTAAATTAAATTAGAATTAAAAGAAAGCGTTT
>NW_022757608.1:701023-702067 GCF_011630105.1 Anneissia japonica
ATATATAGTTGTTTCTAGGTATATCATTTATGCCTATATAAAATCATATATACATATATATATATATTCATATTTATGAACTGCGCAGGGACATCAAAGAAAACTAAAGATTTCAAGTGAAGAATGATAATGTGTGTTCAGTGTTATTCGTTTATTTCTTTAATTGTGTTTCCCTCAATTCTCTTGGTATGTTTTATCCAAACTCTGGAAGCTGCAAGAAAAATAAATAAATTTATTGTATAGAAACATCGGATTAAATAATGTAATGATTATTGTTTTAACTAAATTATGAAATAGATTTCACATGGTAACAACATTCAATTCACTCAATTAAAATCAAAGATACATTTTATTGACTATAATTATTAAATTATAGTATGAAAATGCAACAAAAAGAATAGCATGAAGCACATACTAACTCCATGGAAGAAAGAAAATGTGTTAGTAGAAAGATAGCAAAACGGAAATAAAAAAATATACTTAGGCCTATGATAAACCGATTGACGAACTAAATATAATTACATAGGGCATATATACATATTAAATTTTGCGTTTTCGATACTCCTTCGGCGCTATATATATTTGTTCCAAATAAACCGCGACCGAAACGAAGCGCGACCGAAATGATTGGCTACCTTTCTTTGGCCAAGGCCTAACCAGTGTCCCATCCATACTGTAATAAAGTCGGTGTCGGCCAATCCGTACCCAAACAAACCCGTACCCATACCAACCCGAACCCACTTTTGGTTAACCCGTACACAAATTTTAGTCGAGCCGAACCCATATTTGGTTAACCCGTACCCAAAAGATATTTGTATCTGTACGATCTCGTGCGGTATGTAAGATTGTCGTCGCCGATAATAAGGTAAGTTTTACACAGTTTTAATTTTCTCCGCTTCGTTTTCTTTTTCTCTTCCTCTGAGCCTATTCTTTATTAGTGTCCTTTTTTTCTCTTTTCTTCTATTTTTCAATTTTATTTTTGAAATATTCAAATTTTCTCTGGTTTTAATTTTTCTTTTTCTTTTGCCTTTGGGTGTATTCTAT
>NW_022757608.1:702108-704492 GCF_011630105.1 Anneissia japonica
TGTTACCATTGTTATATATATATATTTATATATATATGTGTATATTATATATATATATTGTATATATATAGATATATTAATACATATATATATGCATATATTTATGTATATATTATACATATTGATAATCATTCATTAAATTCTATTATACATATATATTATGTATGTATATATACATACATATATATTATGTATGTATATATATATATACATGTATATAATATATATATATATAATATATCTCGGTATCTTTATTCATAAATTCAAAACAAAACAACTACAATATCAAATCCTTAGCAGCCAGAGGCTGAATTGGGGATTCAATTTACAAAATAGAAAAACCTGAATTAAATTTACAATAAGTCATTATCATTATTAAGATCAAATAAAATAGACAATATTATTATTATTTTAATTAGTTACAATTATTATTTTAAAAGTTGATATTAATATGCACAAACATTAAAATTTCTGATTTAAAAAAAGCAAAAATTCAAAAACAAACTAATGAGACTTAAACTAATATTAAACCAAAACACCACCCGGGACGGGATCCGCCCCCGGAGCACAAGTCAACACTCTCGCAGAAAGGACACATAGGAATGGATTAATTTATTTCATTAAGAAGTTCAGTGAGAAAAGGTATAGGGCTATTTCTAAACCTTTCTGTTCTAGAAATAACAGTTTCGAATTTTCCGGGATTACGGAGACGCATTGATGAGGTATTATTGGAGGTTTGGAACCAATGACGAAACCTGTGATTAATAACTAAATTCTGGGCAAACTTTCTGCAGATGGAGGACCTGCGGTCAGGGAGCGACTCCAGTCCGAGCGTTGCTAGGGCACTTTCGTATGAAACATACTCACGTGCCAGAATTATGCGACATGCGCGCTTTTGGACTCTCTCAAGGCGACGGATCTGTGCTCCAGATAATCCACAGTTGCAAACTGGTGTGGCATATTCGAGGGTTGGGCGAATATAACCAACGTAGATTGTTAAAAGTTCATTGGAAGTGAAACCTACGTCTCTCAATCGTTTAAGCATAAACATTTTTTTGTTAGCATTTCTTTCAATTTGATCGATATGATCATCCCATTTAAGATCGTCTTGAATCGCCACCCCGAGGAGTTTTACTCTGTTAACAATTGGGAGTATGGTATGTGAGATGTGAAAATCTATGTCTGGTAATCTCCTACAACCAGAATACACCTGCATGATCTGACACTTGGAGGGATATAATTTATTTCTCACTGACCATTGCTGTAAAAGGTCCAGGCAAGATTGAATGGAACTTGGAGAGCCAATTTTATTATTTTCTCCAAGTGTCAGATCATCAACATATTTCCAGACATGGATGTTCAGATCCTCAGCATTATATGGATTTAGGTTAAAAGCGGAATTGACACAAGAAAGATAAGAGGGGCAAGTATAGTTCCCTGTGGAACACCACATGAGAGAGATTCCCATTCGGAGTAGTGATTAAAGTATCTACATCGTTGTTTGCGATTAGAGATGAAGTCGACGACCCACTGCAGAATAGATGGAGATACGTTCATATTAAGGAGGCTGTTAAATGCTACTCGATGATCAATTACATCAAAAGCTTTGGTAAAATCAGTCAAAGCAAGTGTACTGACATTACCAGGTTTTTCGGCTTCCGGTATTAATTTATGGTACACATCTATCAAGCAGTGGGTCGTCGACACACCTTTTTGATTCCCATATTGCTGTGAATCAATAAATGGTTCAATTGCCTTAATTATTGATTTTGAAACTCTTTTTTCCGCAATTTTTGCGAGTGTTGGGGTGAGAGAGATAGGTCTCAGTTTTTCAATTGAGGGGGGTGTCTGTTTCGGGAGGGGGATGACATTTGTCTCCTTCCACTGGGTTGGAACAACTCCTGGTTCAAGGGATATAATATAATAATTTATACATACATATATATGTATATATCATATGTATATGTATATACAGTATATAGAATATAATATAACGTAACAGTAAAGAAACTCAAATACGTAAGATGTTGACTTTAGAAACACTAAAATTTATTAAGCGAATATTTCGGCTACTCCTGTAGTCTTTGTCAACGCTTGACATAAAATGAACATATTGAGAAACTATCTTAGCAATATACAATTTGAGAAACAATACAGTAATTAAGTCAAAGCAAGCCGGCATACGTTTATAAAGGATTAATGATAATTTACAAATAAACAGTGATAAGGGTGAACAATGAATGAGCAAGTGGTGGACTGTGGGAAAGCATTACTAAAGTTAATGCATGGAGGAATTAATTCATCCATGGTTAATGGATAAGCTAAACATAAGGCATAACTAAAATCAAGAACAGGAAGTGGCTATGAAAAAAAAAAAATTAAAA
>NW_022757608.1:704574-709538 GCF_011630105.1 Anneissia japonica
AAAACATAGTTGTAATGATGGAAGCAAGAAGCCAAAATGATATAGGCCTATGTAGTATTGTATAAGGCATATAATATATATAGATATAGTGCATCTTGAAAAAATGAAACAGATAAGTTCTACAATAGAAGTCACTATACTTGGCGACTTCAACACTAACTGGTCTGACAAGTCTATAGTTCCACAATAATTGATCATGTGCTTTAAACCTACTAACATAATAGCTTCTGGAATTGTCCCATTAGGTCTAAGCGACCACTTTATAACTTTTTGTATCAGAAAACGTATGAGAGATACTTATAATAGACATAACACAGTGAATTTAAGGTCATTAAAATCATATGATAAAGATGCTTTAAATGATATTTTATTTAATGTTGATTGGTCTCCTGTCTGCTCAATAGTAATGATGTAAATGTTGCATGGGGAAATTTTAAGAGTCTTTTTACAAGTGCTATCGATAAGATTGCCTCCTCTAAGTCAGTCCGAATTAAACAATGGACCCAGCCTTGGATGAATATAGACATCTTGGAAAAAATCCGCCTTAGAGATAAATATCTTAGCCTTTTTAGAAAACAACCCTGTAGAATTGATTGCTATGATGAATATAAGCGCCTTCGAAATAGCATTCAGAAAGATATAAAAAATGCCAAGGCTGAATGTTAATAAGAACAATCCTAAATACCTTTGGAACACTTTAGGAAAACTTGGTTATAGCTCAAAGAAAAGTACTAAGGGATTAATGATACTCGAAATTGATGGCGATATTTGTCATGATTCCAAGGCTGTTGCTTCCCGATTTAACAATTTCTTTACTACTGTGGCCACCTCATTGGCATCAAAACTCCCCACCTTTGGTAGCTATACAACTACCTCCCACAAATTATGTAATTTCCATCAGAATTTTTACAAGACTGCCCATTCCAAATTTTCTATTGCCTCTGTAGATTGTGAATTTGTTGAAAGGGAACTACAGAAACTTAGCCCAAACAAAGGGATTGGGTTCGATGGCATATCAGCATGATTTCTGAAAGATGGTGCTACTCAAATAACCCGGCCTGTTCAACATATTATCAATCTCTCTATTACCCCCAAAATTTATCCTGATGAATTTAAAATTGCCAGGGTCAAGCCTCTTTATAAAAAAGGGGATCGTCTTGATGTCAATAATTATCGCCCCGTCAGTGTTTTAAATGCTGTTTCAAAAATTCTTGAAAGCGCCGTTTACATCCAATTTAAACAATACCTAAATGACAACAATCTTCTTTATGGTCACCAATCAGGGTTCCGCACTGGTCACTCCACTGATACATGTCTCATAGACCTTCTTGATTATATAAAAGACAACATCTCTAGAGGTACATGAATGGTTTTATTAGATATTCGTAAATCTTTCGACTCCGTGGACCACAATATACTTCATAAAAAGCTCTCTGCCATAGGCGTTGAATCGACTGAGTGGTTTTCCTCCCATCTTTATGGGAGAAAGCAATATGTAGAAATAAACCACAGTAAATCTTCTATTAATTACCTTCACTATGGTGTCCCACAAGGGAGTATTTTAGGGTCTTTATTATTTTTAGTTTACATTAATGATATGAATATCAGTATTTCCGATCCTTAGTTTATTGAACAAGTTTAAGTAAAAATTTATCATCTTGTTATGAATGGCTGGCAGATAATAGGTTATCTTTACATATTGGTAAAACAGAAGTCATTTTGCACTTTTGTATTGTTTGTCTGTGTGCTCTAAGATGTTTTGTGTAAATTCTCTGTTTTTTGCTGTGAGTTACTAAAAATATATATGTAGTATAGTGTTTTTGTAACATGTAGGGATTGCATATATATATTGTAAAATTAGATAATGTCTCGTTCTGTAGGAGGAGATAAGGATTCTAAAAAAGTAAGGACAAGTCAAGATTGTAATGCTCGCCCGCATGTTGGCGCACAGGAATCTATCGAACACACCTGCGCATGCCGTTACTGTGGTAAACCTGTGAAGGAAAAATGATTGGGCTGTAAATTGTAACATATGCGATAAATGGATGCATGATACGTGTGCAAAGATTTCAAATTCTGATTATAAATTGTTAAAGCAGAAATGACAACATGTATTTAAATAAACTGTGACGATGTTTAGCTTAAATAAATTACATATACTGTTTTCGAAATAAAAATCGAATAAATTTGATAGTAAACTGTTATGTTTAATTTAATAAACAATGTGCAATTTTTTGTGATATGTTTGTTGTTTGTGCATTGCAAATGCGAACACAGCATTGTGTAGGCCTTGCTTGGTTGGTGGGCAGGCGTAGCCTAGTAAATGTTGATCACCAAATACCATTCGGCTACCACGCGTTTAGGCTTCGGAGTTTATAATTTATTAAAATCTATTTCGTGTCATCCCTCTAGTTTGGGTTTACGAATATAATACGACTCTTTTTTAGAGCGAAATATAGAAAAATTATTGCAGTATTTTTGTTCTGTCTGTCTAAGCTTTGCGAAATTCAAGCGTAGATAATTAATGCTGGTAGCATGTATCACGGTAACCCCTTTGATAACATATTTTCACAACTGTTACATTTCACTAAAGTGCATGAATCATAGCCTGACACTTTGCTTAACGACATTCATATTCAAGTAACTTATTACCATTCACAGATCGTTTACCGTGAGTCATACAATTACAACCTATGAATGGTTTACGATTTAGTTAACATAATTTACTGTTAAAGTAGAGTGAAATATCCTAATATTGTGACAATGGGTTCCATTAAATTACAATTATTTCATTTTGTTTTTTTACAAGAGCCTTTTCTTGAATTTCTGAGACAGGGGTTTGATCTTCATGTACTATTTTACCTGATGCCTTTGTTATTTTATTTAGGGGTCGTTTACAATTATCAACATTTTCACAAGTGTACAGACAGTACTCTTTTTTGGCACCTTCTCCCTCCCCTCTGTATATAAACAAGAAATACTTATACTGTACAGCTGATTTGTATTGCAAACTTTATAAGATAACCTACAGTATTCTTGAGGATGACCTACCATCTTCAGGGCATTTTTGATGTGATATGACTGATAAAAATATCCTACAGGAATTGGTCTACGACTGGTGTGACAATGGCAACCCCTAGACGTAATATAAACTCTATCATATGGCCGACTTTCAGCTTAGCCTAGGCTGGCTAGGCCTTGTAGTAGTAGGCCCTACTAAGTACTAGCTGCAATGTCTCGAACTCATGGTATGATAGCCATTTTTTTTCAGCAACTACAACTCCAAGAACCCTTTAACAACATAATCACATATCAGTGATTAGAATAATATACGGTAGTATCATTTTCAATTAACTTGCAAATAAGATTAAGATCTTCTTAATTCAACATAAACAATACAACTCAGTATTCTTCAATCAACCTTTTAGGCTTTTTAATCTGGACTTCATCTGATTTGTCTTCTGATTTATGTTATACTCCTGATTAACCACTGTTTCTTAAAGGTGTGTTATTAATTGTTTGTTTTTGTGAATCAATCATTTTTGCATGTGTATCTTAACTGTGTCTGTATTTTCTGTTGTGATGTTTGTGGGTCTTATGATACTCTCTGGATCTTGTGATTTTACACTAGGTTTTGTAACACTTGTTTCTAGCAAGTCTGCTAAAACATGGAATATAATAAGACATATTATACCAACTTACCATCGAAAAAGAAAAATGAACATACTCAAATTATTTGCAATGGTAAGAAAATTCCAATGGATGATAAGGAAATAGCAAATGTCTTTAACAACTATTTTTCAAATATTGGTTCTGAACTTGCAGCCGGTATAGATAAGCCCAAAAGTATTATTGATTATGATTAAAGGGAACCCCTTACTGAAAAATCATTCAATTCTGAACCAGTGTCATGCGAATTTGTCTTTAAATATCTGAGTAATCTCTCAACAAATAAAGCAACTGGTGCTGATAATTTACCTCCATATATTTTCAAAATTGCTGCTCAATTCGAATCTAAGAAACTATCGTCCTATTTCCATATTACTGATAATTTCAAAAATAATTGAATGTGCTGTTTTGATCAGTTGTATGCATACTTAAATACTATATAACTTAATATATGAAAATCAATCAGGTTTTCGCCCATCGTACTCCACATCCACATCTCTTGCCAATTTTACTGAAAATTGGTATACTGATATCGATGAGGGCAGGATGGTCGGTCTGTATATGCTTGATTTCAAAAAAGCATTTGATACGGTAAACCACCAAATCTTATTAAGTAAATTAAGACTCTATGGACCCAATTTACAAATGTCAATGATGCATTATCTGAACGTACTGTCATTAAATGTAGAGTACCTCAGGGCTCGATCGTTGGCCCTCTGGCTTTTCTTATATACATAAATTGTTGTTAGAAAATGTAGTCTTAACATCCCTAAATCAGAATTCATGCTAATTGGTTCAAGTCAGAAACTCTCAAAAATTGAAAACAGAGAATGTTCAATCAACATAAATAATGTTCAAGTTCCTAGAGTTTGCTACACCAAAAATCTGTGTGTAAAACTTGATGAAACATTAAAGCCCCATTCCCGGCAAAATTTCACTAAAAATTGACTTTTAAAAAAAAATATGCATTTGCATTACTCCAATTATTATAAATCATGGAAAAATATTGGCATGAATTTTAGTTTTACGCAAAAGAATTAAAAAAAAAAGAGAAATACAGACTATTTCTCATAAAATATTACCATTTTCTCGACGAATTCATCGTTACTAGGCAAATTCAGAGGTTGTAGATCGCATCCACTGGAATACTCACGCTTTTATTTATACTTTATACAGTCAATGAAGTGCGCCCTCTCTAATGAGATTACTTTTTGTACTTCGCATCTCGCACAATGCGGTCGTTCGGTTAGGCTGAGATTTGTTTGTTTAAGTGTCAAAATCTCAGTCAGAATAAG
>NW_022757608.1:709571-718997 GCF_011630105.1 Anneissia japonica
TAACAAATTTGAAATAATTCCTGTGAAATATTATATTCACAAGTGTCAATACTAGCAACGGAAAATATCATGTCGGCCGTTTTTATGTGTGATAACAGAACCTAAATCGGGGTAAGGCTAGGCCTAGCAGCATTGGATAGGCTAATGTTTTCGGCGCCTACGATATTTCTTCACACGACCTATTGCAAAATCAACATGAAAAATTCATCCGCATTTATTTTTTGTGTGGAACACAAAAAATCAAATTTCTGTCTTATTTTACATTTTTTTCATTCTTAGGAATGTCTAAATTCATTTAAACAAGCAATTCCGTATCATATTTATAAATCTTTATAACATTATACAAAAATTAGATTTTTCTTAAAAACTGAAATTTTGCCGGGAATGGGGCTTTAAGCTGGAAATACCACATTGAATATACATGTGATAAGGCCCTCAAAGGTTTAGGTATGCTTAAAAGATGTAGACACCTCTTCTGCTATTATTATTCCCCATTTAACTTATTGTCGTGTAATCTGGGGTAATTGTGGCTCAAGTTTTCTAAAAAGAGTACAAACTGTACAAAATAGAACTGCCTGGATCATATCCCCGAAAACTTAGAAATACCGGGTTGGTGTCCGGCGGGGGATAGTTTCACTGGTAGTTAAGATATTATGTTTTTGTTGTTTTCTTTAACTCATTTTGTTTTCAATAATTTTTTTCTTTTCTAATTATGTATGGCCTTGCACAGCCTTGATGAAAAACACCCATGGGTGGTTCAAGTGTCTCCGTGTTTAAATAAAGTATATTATTATTATTATCATTATACGGTCTATCCTGGGACACGCCAAGTAAAGATGCATTACAAAGTGCAAATTGGCTTAACCAATCAGGGGATAGTTTCACTATCCGGCGGGGGATAGTTTCACTGGTAGTTAAGATATTATGTTTTTGTTGTTTTCTTTAACTCATTTTGTTTTCAATAATTTTTTTCTTTTCTAATTATGTATGGCCTTGATGAAAAACACCCATGGGTGGTTCAAGTGTCTCCGTGTTTAAATAAAGTATATTATTATTATTATCATTATACGGTCTATCCTGGGACACGCCAAGTAAAGATGCACTACAAAGTGCAAATTGGCTTAACCTTTCAATTAAGGATGAGTATGAATGTTGCATGTTAATATAAAAAATTATGACGGGACGTGCACCCTCTTATCTGTCAAACTTAGTTAAACTAAATAACTTCAATTATAACTTTAGGCACTGCAATACACACCTTTATATTCCGAAACCCCATACTGAATATCAAAAACGTAGTCATTGACCACAATAATTATGTCATCATCAGGAATAATAGCACAGTTATTGTTATTTTTAATGTGAAAATACCAGCCATTTTTAATTTCCTAAATGGCTGCCAAGAAAATCTCGGAAAAAATGGACCTTTGCAATTTTTTGATTCAGCATACCCAATATATCCAGAAAATGCAATAAAGTTGCTTTGGGCAAGCCTATCTCATGAAAGGACACTAGGGTCCACACTAACATGTTTTAAGGATATACAGTACCAAAAAAAGTGACAGTAAAAAATATGACATAAAACAACAGACTACTGGTAGATATTATGTCAAGTTTTTTTAACCACATGATAGCTCAACTTTAATCCAAATTAATAATTTTCTTTTTTTAACAGGAAAGTTTCTGGTGTTTAAAACACCATTAGGCAGTCGATATGACAGTCAAGTGCCTGAAGAGAATCGGTTTCATCCATCAATGCTTTTTACATACTTAGATAGCTTGAAAATGAAAATGGGTCTTGTCATAGATTTGACAAATACGAAAAGATTCTATGATAAAGAAGAATTTGAAAATAAAGATGTCAAACATGTTAAGCTTCAGTGTAGAGGGTAAGTGCATTTATCTCAATAATAATAATAATAATATTGTATATAGAATAATATTTGTATATAAAAAATAATTGTTTAAACAGAGTTAGTTATTGCAAACACCTCGGTGTTTATATCGATGAAAATTTATCATGGAATAAGCAAACTGATAATGTAAAAACTAAAGTTCTGCCAGGTTTGTACTATTTGAAAAAGACTTATAAATTTCTATCAAATGATCAACAATCTCTTATGTGCAAAACCATTATTGCTCCTCATTTTGAATACTGTAACCTAGTATGGGGTAGATCTACTCAAATTCCAAAAAACAAATTACAAGTCTTACAAAATAGAGCGGCAAAAATAATTCTGAAAAAAAGAAAAGATGATTCAAGTACACAAGCTTTGCAGACCTTAAATTGGGAAAATTTAGAAAACAAATTGTATAAAAATTAAGCAATAACCATGTATAAGATTTTTCATAACATGGCTCCCTCTTATTTGACCGAACGCTTTACATTTAAGGAACAAAATTATTTAACCCGATTAAATGATGTCTTAAAAGTTGATCGTCCTCACACGGAATACAAAAAGAAAAGTTTATCTTACCGTGGTGCTATTCTCTGGAATGCACTGGATGAACATGTTAGAAATGCTTCAAGTGTTAAAATATTTAAAACACTTTTGTAAAATTTTTGGTCTTTGCTTCATTTTTTGTATCTCGTATTTGTATATAATTTTATCTTTTTTTGTGATTATGTGTTAGTTTTATTTTATACTGTTATTTTGCAACTTCAATGACAACACGGCCTTGTAGAATAACACCCTCTCGGTGAAACAAGCTTTCCGTGTAAAATAAAGTTTTAATAATAATGATAATAATAATAATAATATATAATGACGACATTGACAACAAAAACGATAACGAACAGCGACTATGACAACAAATCTCAAAACAAGAATCTTAAACTCCACAGGGATTTGAACCTGGGACCCGTCGCTTACAAACCGAACGTCATAACCAACTAGACCACGAATGCATTTTTAGTTATTTGTGATCGGGTACCACACCTTTTTTTCATTTTGGTAATGCCTCCTTTAACTTTGGTTTTTACAAAGCTATGCCTTTGGAATTACAAAGATAAAAAGTTGAAAATTGCTGCATAGACTAAGATTGGACCCCTCTTTCAAGAAATACCATTCAAATTTGGGTAGCATATTTTATTAGAATATATTATGTCCCCAAAACCCCCTAAAGCATTGTTTGAAAATAGATTTTCCCTTTTTGAGGAGTGAAGTATCTTATCAATCTAAAGTAAAGACATTGAATATAAACATGATGAATATGGTCATACTACTACATATATATAAAAGTTTGCAAGGTAATTAGAGCAATAATGAAGGTATGATGATGTCCCGAACATGGTTATTTATTTATTTATTTATTCTTTCTTTCGACTGGATAGCATTTTCAGTAGCGCAGTACTGCTTTTCAAAATGGTCCAGTTTTCTTAACAAATTTAAGAATGTAAACAGAATATAAAATATTAAACAGAACAAAAAAGTATCAAACATAAAAGAGAAAAGAAAAAATAAAAACATGAATTAAACAAAGCATGAAAAATGACAAATAGTTAAAATTGCAAATAACCTTATAATAAAAATTCAATTTAAAGTCATTTAGCACAAATGATATTTTTGAAATTGACTATGGTCATATTAGTTGCAGGACCAGTGACTCTGAAAATACCCCCTACTTGACCGACCCGATGATCCCATGGACACTTAATATTTATTGTGAAATTTATACCAGTATGCAGATATGATCACTGCAATTAGAAAGTTTAAATTTTGTTCCTCAGCTCTTTATGTGTGAACTATTTTTTTAGACAATTTTTTTTTCAAATTTTAATGCATTCTGGATATCAGGTCAAAGTTCAAATCACAAATATTGCCTACAAAGTATAAACAACATTTGCTGAATAAAGATAATAATAATTTAATCACAGTTTAAACATTTGTTCTGTGTAGATTCTAACAATCAAATTTTCTCATGTCTTAATGAATTTATAATTCAAGTCAAAGGTCAGATGATAGATACAGGTTTATTGCAAGTACTGATGCAAGACCACCTCAAAAATATAATGAAAAATGTGTCTATTACATAGGATCATTAAAAAAATGTTTAAATTGTGAATAAATGATTATATCTTTGTTCATTTCTTTTTTCATTTCGGTAATGGCTCCTTCAATTTGGTATGATTTTTACAAAACTATATCTTCTGGAATAATGAAGATAAAAAGTTGCAAATTGCTACATACATACAGTTGACTAATATTTGGCCCCTTTTTCAAGAAATACCAATCAAATTTTGGTAGCATATTTTATTGGAATGTTATATGCCCCCAAAGCATTGTGAGAAAATATATCTTGGTTTTTTTGGAAGGCCATATCTATCTATTTTCGCACATTCCCTCGTAGGATTTTTGGGGCATATAACATTCTAATAAATTATGCTACCCAAATTTGAATGGTATTTCTTGAAGAGAGGTCAAATATCAGCCTATGTAGCAATTTGCTACTTTTATCTTCGTTATTCCAGAAAATGCAGCACAAAGCCATTACCAGAATGAAAAAGAGGCGTGGTACCTAAGTTTCTAAAGGTCATAACTTGAAAACCGCTTGGAAATTGAAGCTTTTGACATATTTTGACAATGTATTTTTAGAATTTTTTAAAGGGAAATCCAAGGGGGGAGCAACTAGACCAGGCTATAATTGAGATAGGTGCCACTTGGAGAGGTAGAAATTCTCATATGGGTTTTTTATGGGGAATCAGAATATGTGAGGTAAAAGGGGTGTAACCTGAGAACTTTCGCATGAGGGCACTTTTTTCAAAATGGCTGCCAAAATTCAATAAACTACATTATGGGTAAAATAAGCACATAAGAGGTAGGTTTGGCCACCTTTTGAATGTAATGATAAGAGCAAAGTATAACTAGCTATAGTTAACTTATTAATGTGGAGATTTCGGGAAGCAATTGAGGGCGCTTTTTAAAATGGCCACTAAAATTAAAGAACAACTTAACAGCAGCTTTAATACCCTAAATAAATAATAATAATACCCTAATTTACAAAACATGAATGTGGATGGGTGGATGATTTGAGCTTGAATGACCCTACAGTATCTCAATTTATTGACTATTTATTAACTGTTAATGTTTGCTTACTTTTTATAACCTTCGCAGTCTTTTGATTATTAGGTGCACTGCGGCAGCGCATCTTCTATTGTTTTTTTTTAAATTTTTATTTCATCTCTTTTTATTTTTTCTTCCCATTTTTGTTTATGGATTTTCTCAATAACGGCAGAGGCTCTGTCCTTGAAACTTGACAAGCATACAGATCTACATCTGAAGTTGTGCATGTGACTTTTTGGATGACGTCACAGTTGTGAAATTTTGTATAAATATAAATAAGTATAAGTATATTTATAAGTATAAATTTAAGAAATACCACTTAACATTTAGAACATAAAATCTGTAACAGACATGTATTTTTTATCAAAATCAGGCCATAGATGCACAAGTAAAATCGGTAAAATAGAAGGCATAATTTTGAGAACCAAGTGCAATGACGATATATGCACACAACATCGGATCTCTCTCGCTGAGCTGTCAAGCCACGACCAGATCTAGGTCTAGGCCTAACCTGGTGGTACAACTACTGGTTGCTTGAATTGAAAGTCGTATACATTACCTTATGGTGTATTGGACAATAAATATAAACAGGCTTAGGTCTAGCCATTGCTTTAAAACCGGTACATAGCTTGACATTTTCGGCTCCGTTAAGCCAACCATAAAGGAAATTTTTTTTTTTTCTTGAAGTTTGCTTTGATTGTATTACATAGAGGGCGCTTTTTTGGACATTTTTCATAGCCACAGTATGAAAATAATTTTTGTTTGGCAAGCTTGCCATTGTTCCATTGTGGTGCCTATGAGCTACGAGCCATTCTTTGAAATTATATGATTGATCATCAACTCCTTACCAACAGGAATTTTTCAGTGAAACTTTTTCAAATATAATTCATATCAAAAGTAAACTTTTTGTTACCAGGACTGTTTGCGTGTACGTCATAACGTGCATGTAGTACATGTGCGTTAAAATTTTAAAATGCTCAAAATAATTTTTTGACTGAATTAAAGCATATTTCAGGCCATTTTGAGCATTTTAAAATTTTTCAATTTTTCCGCTCTGCACATGCTAGAACATATTTGGGGTTCCTGACACTGTATTCACAAATTTCCATTCTCTTTCAGTCATCATAAGGCTAATAACAATGCTGTATGCTTGCATCAAACAAGCGAATCCGTACGTGCAAGTTTCTGCCGACATACAGTAAAAATATTCCAAAATCATGCCTATTTGGGTCCGCGCAAGCTGCTGACCCCAGAGCCTCACTGCTGTTCTTGTACTTGTTTTTGTTACCAAAAATTTGAAAGCGTCTAGCATCGCCAGTTTTAAACAGACGTTAGGGTAATTTTGTACACATAAACTGGAGGTGTTTTTCAACAAATTTTGATCGCACGAAATTGGAAGTTTACATTACTGTCTGTGTGCCCGCGTCATGATATGTGCATACGCATGCGTTAATATTCAAAATTCTTAAGAATTAAATACACAAAAAAAGTCCAATGAAAATATAATCTACCTACTGTACTAAAATAGATGCATGTATGCCCATGTAACAGTTTAAAGAAACTGGTGGAAGTATCTTATGTCAGAAAAAAGAAATGGAATATAACACCAAGAATCTCCATGAGACCTTAACTGTTAACAGTTCAACATTTTTCTCAGATATTGTGATGTATTGCAACGATTTCCACCATAATTTCAATACTTTTTCCTTAAAATAGTATACAAATAATGAATGTTTATGAGTACAATGTGGTAGAATATTTCATGAGGTAAAAAATTGGATGTTCTAACGAGTCAAGTTAAATAGAGCATACAATCTTTCACCAAATGAAATATTCTACCCCATTGTATGAATGAGAAACATTTATTTTTTGTTTTATACAACACCTCCTTTATACATCGTCTGCATGCTTTTTAAAAAATATGTTACAAGGACCTATCATCCTTTCCAAGGCGAGCATGAAACCGGCCTAGGCCTAGGAATTGATCAAGTTCAGCTAATAAAATAGACTCATCCTCACCGGTGAAGCTGGCGAAATATTCCATACGGTTAACTGCATATTTTATTGCCTTTTTTATTATATTCATCATTACTTTCTTTCAGTAATTCCTCCAAACCTTCTTTGCTCAAAAATACAAAAAGCCCAGTACCAAATGGACCTCCCATTTTATCTGCAGAGTAATTGTACTGAATGACCAACTCCTTGTTGATGTGCAGGTTGTAACTTCATCACGGTGGCCTAGGCGCACTAGGATAATTTTTCTCGCTGGAATTGCATTTTAGATTTTTCTCGTCTTGGAGATGAAAGAGTACTATTCAATGATCGTGGACTAGTACTTAAATAATTATGGAATAGTCATTTTAAGTCAATCTCACATGACCTGTTTTCAACCAATCAAATTTATAGAATATATACCTGGTGTTGTATAAAATTGTTTATTGATTCATAATTATGCAACCAGGAAACAGTGAAATTACATTTGTAATTTCACTGTTCCCTGATGTAACCATGTCATACCTGAATTTCATTCATGTAGCTTCTCTTTTTTAAAAACAAAAGGTAACAAGATTATCTGAGATTACAAACCCTCACTCTGTTGCGCCATATTTATGTATTGAAAAAAATAACTTGGCATTTAATTTATGTATATTGTAGCCTTAAAATATTCAAAAATTTGCTTTCTAATACTAATATTTTTTTTCACAATTTACTATTAGACATGCGCCCTACTCTGGCCCGTGGTCGAACCACTTGAGTAGGCTCGACCTAGCTAAACGAGGCCTAGCATCATAGGCCTCATGTAACAGGGGAGTTTGCATGCCAGCCGGACCGCTTTAATTCTGTGTTCACAATTTGACACCGCCCCTATACTGGCCTGCGGGCAGTCTCCTCGAGTTGGCTCGGCCTAGACAAATGAGCAGTGATAAAACTGTCATTAGCCAAACAGCTAATGGAATCATTGCTTATATTTCGTTTTGGCTAATCAAATTTCTTTGTGGCTAATTATTTTCATAATGAATTAGCCAAATTGCCAAATATTTTTTTCCAGCTTAAAACCTGAATGAGGCCTAGCATCATATAAGCATTCTGCATGTTGCTTCCGATCAGCGCTAAATTCGTGGAGGACCGAGATGTACATGTAAAATTTTCAATGTGTAAAAATTTGAAAGAAATTGGTCAAGTATTTTTTGGAAAGACACACACGCTATTGCAATATCCTTCACCTTTCTTTGGAGAGGTAAAGGTAATCAATATCCTAATTTCCTGGGTTTTCTTCCTATAAATCCTGGGTATTCTTCCTACCGTGGAGTATGCCTTATGGAGTTTACGCTAGGCTCATGTAAACACTGGGATTATTATAGAAATAATGTTGTTTTTTTCTGTGTCATAAGTGATATGAGAATAAATGATTGAATTTCATTGAATTCAGTTGCTTACATGATATTCTTTTGTTTAGGCATGGAGAAGCACCAAATATAGACCAGACGAATGCATTTATTCAGGTTTGTTCAAGTTTTGTGAATAAACACCCAACAGATCTGATAGGTGTACACTGCACCCATGGCTTTAACAGGAGTGGATTCCTCATTTCTGCATACTTGGTAGAGAAAATGGATTGGAGGTATTTTTAAACTGTAACATATCACTCATTAAACAAATTTAATACTATTTTTACTGACACATTACATTATCAATATAAAGTTTGTAGACAGAAAAATTAACCCCCTACAAAAAAAAAAATGGGAGAATTATTATTTTGGCTTTTTTTTTTTTTTTTTTGTTGTTGTTGTCTTTTTTTTTTTTTTTTTCGTTGTTGTTGGTAACTAAATAGATTAATGGTTAAAATGCTTGCATTCTAATTCCATGATCCTGGATTCAAACTCTGTCACATTGCAGGGGTTTTCTCACAACTAAAAACAGTTACTCTCTAAAGCCCAATGAAAAAAAATGACGTTTTTTTCCCCCTGCCTGCATGTCTTCTGTGGTATTAAGAAAAAAAAAATACACAATAAAAAAATGAACTTTTGAGAGGTAAAAAAAAGAAAAAGAATAGAAAATAGGAAAGAAAAAACGATAGCCCAGAACGCCTCAAATGTTATTTTCGGGCGTCTAAAACACAGAAATTTCGCGGGGGCATGCCCCCGGACCTCCTATTTCAGTGTTGTCTCGACCGGCCCAAATTTTGGCACCCCCCCTTTCTGGGGCCCCCCCCCCTTTTGGACATCTCTGGATCCGCCCCTGGTGGGTGAGAGGGTTGGATGTTAAAACCAGTTTGTTTTCTATGTAAAAAATTCTTGGACAAGCGCCGGTTGCATCAGTGTAATAATATTTCGGTAAGCTTTACAGACATACCTCATTGGGG
>NW_022757608.1:720038-722987 GCF_011630105.1 Anneissia japonica
ATTACTAGTTTATAGTGTTCAGTTTATGAGCTGTCTCTTATACACATCTAGATGTGTATAAGAGACAGTTCTAGTTTTTTACAAAAGGGCATTTTGAATCCACACCCACCTCCGCCCCACCCTGGTTGGGTGAAATTTTAAATATATAACGCCTCAGATATCCAGAAATGGCAATAAAAATGCCAAATTTCAAATATTCCTAAACTTTCATGCAAGTGTTACTTTTTAGTAATAATTTAAAAAGGCATTTCTGGAAAAGGGGGGTTCTATCGAACCCCTCAAATCCCTGGATACAGGCTTGAGTTTAATTCACAAGAGAGCAATGGTATAAATTTACTATTTCTTTGTATCACCAACACAGATGAATATTTTTACAAGAATTATTGTTTTTGTTGTATTTGTTTAATGTTTTCAAAGTAACATTTAGATGGAGTTCTGTTTATTGGTGATCCACATCTAGTGCGGATCACCTCTTGTTATTGTCAGGATCATCTTCTTCATCTTTTTTTTATTCTTTCTTTCTCCCCTTTTCTGTTTGCACGATATCTCAAAATTGCCGCGAGCTACGCACAAGCGCACTTTAACCAACATTTGGCTTCTCCTGGAATAGTCACGGTAAGGTTTTCAAGGTGACCAGTCATCTACGCGCAATTTTGCGTTTTTATATTATCGATCATATCAGCCTAAACAACTGCCATTTCGAAATCGCATTAAGTGGGCACTAACTTCAGATCAATGTTGAATGTAATGTACCTGTACGCTAATTTTACGCGTGCGCTTCACAATGCGCGTATGCGTGCGCCAAAATTTCAAAAAGTTTCGAAATCACTTTTTGACTAAATTAGAGCATGTATTAGGCCATTTTGAGCATTTCAAATTTTTAAAAAATTTTCCACTACGCGCGCAGCAGCACGTACGGAAGCTAGAAATTACGTTTTTTTTACATATTTTGGGTTCCTGACATTGTTTTCACAAATTTCTGATCTTTTCAGTCATCTTATGGCCAATAACAATGCCGTACGCACGCATCAAACATGGTGAACTTTGAATGCATTTGTGCCGATATACAGTGAAATTATGCTAAAATCAGGCCTATTTTTAAACAGTTATAGCTCCTTAGGATGATCGGTGACCCCCAATTTTTATTGCATATTCTGAAAGCAAATGAGTTGTATGATTTTATAGATTATAATAGCTGATCGGACATTGTGACGATGATGATCTTATGGCCAATAACAATGCTGTATGCACGCATCAAACATGGTGAACTTTGCGTGCGTTTCTGCCGATATACCGTGAAATTATGCAAAAATCAGGCCTATTTTTAAACAGTTATAGCTCCTTAGGATGGTTGGTGACTGTAATGTTGTTCTTATTGTTATGTCATGTGATAACGCACAGTACTGGAATGATGTACAAATCTATCTGGCTTGTTGAACAACGTAATATTTAATGCAAAATGGTTAACCACAAATCTTTGTCTAGGCATTACAAGGCGAGCGTAGCAACGCTCGTATGAAGCGCCATAGGCGTATCATCACATCCTCCTCTTTAGTACTTAACTCATAACATAACAAAACATATTTATTATTGACACTAAATTGGTAACAGTCAGTGTACGTTTTATTTATTTATTTTTTAAAATCATTGATTACTAGTTGATGAGTACTTGTTTTTTATAGTTTATAGTGTTCAGTTTATGAGTCTATTGATTTTAAATAAGTGGTTATCTTTTAGATTTATTAGTGCAAGTATTTTTTATATGGATTCTATCAGTCTCTTTGGTTTCTTTATAACTCGGCAAGACCGCTGAGTAGATGGTGTTGTTGTGTCGTCAGGTGCATGATCCATAAATCTTACTCGCTTTGAGTGCTGCTTGTGGAGGTGTTTTCTGTTCCGTCTTAGTATACCTCCTGTTTGAGTTTCCACCCAATATGATCTTGGTTCCTTGCAGATTTTTCGCACAGTTGCTTGCGTCCATTCCTTGCTTTGGGGGTCTTGTACTGTCACTTGTTCTCCTTCTCTCAATGGAACAAGGTTTTTAACTCCTCTTTTATCATGATAGGTCTTTTGCATGGTTTGTAATTGGATTAATCTGTTGTCGTCTTGATACCTTATTGGTAAATTGCTCCTCACTTTCCGGTTATACAGTAATTTTGTGGGTGGTGGAAGGTAACTGTCTATCGGTGTTGTCCTCAAGCACAATAGCGCTAGGAATGGGTCTGAACCACTGTCACTTCACTTTATTGATAAAAAACACTCAGAGGTATTACAAATGGTGGCCCAATAGGCCAAATTGCTTTTTACAAAAGTTATGGACAAGAAAGCGGCAAAAACATTAAAATATTAAAAAAAGAAGATACAAGAAATACATATAAAAAAATAAATAAAAATAAAAAATAAATATATATATATAGGAAAAAAAATTATTATTTTATTATTATAATAATTATTATTATTATTATTATTATTATTTGGACCGAAAATTTGTAGCACCAATCGGGAAGGAGGATGGCACACTCAAATCATCAAGGGTAACATTGCTGTTTATGAATTATTGAGTAATCGGATATAGTACGGGATTGGACTATTGAAAAATCTATTTGTTTTAATGGAAAATTCCGTGATTTTGTTACCATTGTGGAGATTTTTATTGTGGCTGCGGTAACGAGTGTGTGGTACCAGATCAGAAGAATGTGAGGTTAAAGTGAGACCCTTGGCGAATTTGAGACAGTGTGCCACCCTCCTTTCCGAGAGCAGTTCAAGTTCACATATGCCCAAGGCATGTTCATAAGAATTGAAATGTTTGCCTAAGATTATATGGCATGCCCTTTTCTGTATCGCTTCAATAGTGTTACTTAAATCTTGAGTAAGGCCAGGGTGCCACACAACATCAGCATATTCTAATATTGGTCTGATATACCCTGTATAAACTGCTCTAAGTTCTTG
>NW_022757608.1:723180-727006 GCF_011630105.1 Anneissia japonica
TAAAAATCGAAAAACAAGAGAAGAAGAGCGGGGCCACAGCTTCACCAGCGCCACCAAATATATATATGTCTTTTGACTTCTATAGTGTGCTTTTCACTGTTTGTATGGTTCTTTCAATGAACCCATTACTTCTTGGGTAGTGTGGGCTGGATGTTACCTGTCTCTTATACACATCTAGATGTGTATAAGAGTGACACACTGTTCTCTGCAGCTGAGAAAGTCGCAAATCCATGGGATGATCGACCCACGGACTCCAATGTTGATAAATTTGTTAATTAAGATGTTGTGTACAATAAGGTCAAATGCTTTAGTGAAGTCCGTGAGTACGATCGTGCCAATGTTGCGACTTTTGTCAGCTGCATAGCACAGGTCATGAATAAGACGAACAAGGTAGTGGCTGGTTGAGGCACCTTTCACATTACCGTACTGTCGAATATCTAATTTTGGTTGTATATCAGCTAAGATTCAATCACAAACAAACTCTTCTGCTATCTTAGCAAAGACAGAGGTAAGTGAAATGGGCCTCAACCTGTCAACTCTAGGTGGTTGTTCCTTTGGAATGGGTACCACAATAGCTTTTTTCCACTGTAATGGAAGTTTACTTTCTATAAAAGAACAGTTTAGAATATCTGCAAGGGGTTCACTCAATTCAGGGGCAAATTCTCGCAAGATTCTAGAGGGAAGAGAATTAGGGCCTCCAGCTTTCTTTGAATTAATTTTCTTTAACTTGTTATAGACTTCCCACGGTTGTACCCGAGGTGCAGGTTTGTCTGAAGGTAAATATGCAGGAAGTTTACCGTAATTTAACAATGGCAAATTAGCGCCAACACTAGTGAGACGGTCATTAATTGCATTAGCAATGCCACAGTGATCAGCCGAAGGGATACCAGGTATTACGAGATTAAGATCAGTTGAATTTCGAGTATTGGTCATAGATTTAATTTACCTATGCCACTTATGTGGATCACTATGCTGTAAATGTTTTACACGTTGAATATGGTATATGTGTTTAGCCTTTAAAACTTAACGTTTAACAATATTTCTAAATTTTCTCCATTCTACTGAATCACCTTTTACATAGGCAGCTTGACGTTTATCAATTAAATGACCGTAAATCTATGGTCTGTCTGTATTGTGGGTTTTAATCACTTTGGTGGGGAAGTAATCATCAATAGCAATGTTTAACAGTCCATAAAAAGTGTCCATTTTTTCTTGTGGTGTTGTACAGTTCTTGACTTCTTCCTATTTCTGTGACGAGGCCCAGCGGCCGAAGTTGCATATCCTAGATGGATAAAATGGACGTACTGTTAACCTTCTTACATTGTTGATGGTGATCTTTATATTGGCTTCCAGAGGATGCATGAATGGTCACTTTTACCAAGTGGAGCTAAAAATAATTTTCCATGTTCGTTAGGATCAGGTCCAACGTGGCTTCTCCTCGAGTTTTAAATTGTACAACCTGCTTGAGATTGTGTCCATTAAGAATATTCCAGACTTTCATACGATTAAAATCACCAAGTAGACAAAAACCAGTGTCAGGTGAGCTGGAACAAACTTGATCCATGGTGTCAAGTAAGTGTTGTTCTAGCAAACCTTGATGGGTTGAATCAGTAACAATGTAAATTCCACAAATAATTATTTGCGACAGTCCCCTAGGTTGTCTGTAGTTTTTTATCTTGATCCAAACAATTTCCAGTTCGGGAGCGACAGATACATCGGTCATCTCGGTTTTTTGAGAAAAGCGAATAACCAGGTACTGAAGTTTGATCATTATGCAAGTTATCAGAATACCATGATTCTGTAACGACTCCAATATCAACATGTTCCTTGTTTAATAATAGATGTAATTCATCTTGTTTGTTGATTAATGACTGTGCATTTGATAACAAAATGGTGGGGAGCTGTTGGACAGACTTCCGTAGTTTAGCGACATCACCGACGCCATTTTCTTTTTGGATGCAATGAATAGTAGTTCTTACCGGAGTTCTCATTTCGCTGGAGTTTTTAGTTCTTTCATCAAACCTATGAAAGAAGTTGCATAACACTTTGATCTTTCGTAAAATTTTCCTTCCACCTCGTCTGCCTCTGAATCTGAATCGTTTTAGAGCAAATGTGTTCGGCCTAGGCCTTAGTTTCGTTGATGGTGTGGTATTGTCGCGATGCGCTCTTTCCCCGCCACTGAACATTGATTTGAACAGTCCCATGGTGCAGCCAGTTCGGTCCAAATATTAAGAATAAAAAAGATCACTCAACTCTTCACATAAAACACAGACAATCACCAAACAGTTGAAACAATCACAGGGAAAGCACAGAACACCAAAATCGAGACTAAGGGCAGAAAACTAAGAGGGTAAAAATCGAAAAACAAGAGAAGAAGAGCGGGGCCACAGCTTCACCAGCGCCACCAAATATATATATGTCTTTTGACTTCTATAGTGTGCTTTTCACTGTTTGTATGGTTCTTTCAATGAACCCATTACTTCTTGGGTAGTGTGGGCTGGATGTTACATGTTCAATCCCCCACTCGTTCACAAATTGTCGGAACTCGGTACTGCTAAAGTGTGGACCGTTGTCACTTACAACTTTGTTTGGAATACCATGCTCACTGAATAGAGATTTAGTCATCTTGATGTCTGCCATGCTGGTGCTTCGTTTTCCAATCTTTTTTACAGAAGGAAATTTGGAGTAGTAATCAGCGACAGCAAGGTATTCATCTCCATGAAAATAAAACAAGTCTACTGCGACGATTTGCCAAGGTCCTTCAGGTATTTTGTGCTGCATTAATGGTTCTGGTTGCTGTGATTTCATGTGTGATTGACACACAGTGCAGCCTTTGACCACATCCTCTATATCACGGTTAATTCCGGGCCAAAACACAGATGATTTTGCTCGTAGTTGGGTTTTGACTATACCTTGGTGGTCGATGTGGAGCTTTTTCAGGATGCCTGGTCTTAGTCTCTCTGGTATTAGTATTCTGTTTCCTTGTAGTATAAGGTCATCTTCGGTTGCTAATGTATCCCTGCTTGACCAAAACATTCTGATGCATTTTGGTAACTTCTTTGGTTCATCTGGCCATCCGTTTATGATGGTGTCCATTAGGGGTTTAAGAGTTACACTTTGTTTGGTCTCTTCTTGCATCTCTGTGGTCTCTTCTTGCATCTCTGCTAGCTTTTCAGCTGTAAACTGTATGATGTGGATAGTTCTATCAAATTCTATCTCAGGGCCATATGATGGGTTGAGTCTTGACATTGTGTCAGCTAGTGCCATATCTTTCCCTGGTCTGTAAGTTATTTGCTCATCATATGGTTGTAGCTGGATCATCATTCTTTGGAGTCTTGGCGGAGTGTTTACTAGGCTTTTATGTTGGACGTTTTCCAGTGGTTTATGGTCAGTTTCCACGGTGAATTTGGTTCCATATACATATGTGTGGAATCTTGTACAGCCAAATACAACTGCCAATAAATCACGCTCAATGTTTGCATACCTCTTTTCTGTGTCAGTTAGGGCTTTGCTGGCAAAGGCAATTGGTTTTCCATTCTGGATTAGAGCTGCACCTAAACCCTTCATTGAGGCATCTACTTGGACAACTATAGGCTTATTTGGTTGGAAATAGGTCAGAGTACAGCTTTCTGTTATGAGTGCCATAACCTTTTCAAACGCTGTTTGATGTGATGCTGTCCATTGCCATTCCGAGTCTTTTCTGGTTAGAGCTCTGAGTGTGTCTGTGTGTTCTGCCAAGTTCAGTACAAATGGGGACATGTATTGCACAATCCCTAGGAACTGCTGTAGCTCAGTGACAGATGTTGGGCTTGGTAATGAGTGAATG
>NW_022757608.1:727379-747377 GCF_011630105.1 Anneissia japonica
GCACATAAGTTGTAAATATGATTTTATAGATCATAATAGCTGATTGAACATTGTGACATCATCATATTGCCATCTAAATTTTAAAAACTGGATGACGTCATTTTTGAAAATATGCATTTGAGCATATCTTCCTTATCTTTGATCGATCGTCTATGTCATAGCTGAGACAATTTTCTTTCATATTATGTGACTTCTTACATTTCGCTGACGTCGTCATGGTCAAAATAAATGTTTTTTCAGACCCCCTCATCTTTCTTTCCTCAAAACATTGAAGACCCCGTAATCATCTTAACCATTCGTCATTTCTGAATCATATTTAATTGGCATACACTTAAGGTCAAGGTTGAATGTCAGGTACCTCAATTTTCTGTTCACACATCTTAACGTGCACGTACGCGTGCATCAACATCAAAGTACATGAGTTGTAGATATGATTTTTGTTTATTTATTTTTATTTATTTAGTTGTTTTTTCGCTTTTGGAAATGTCCCTTGATTTTTCATTTTGATCACGTAATCATGGTAAAAAAAAATAAATTTTTGGAGCCCTTTTATCTCTCTTTCTTAAAAGATGTATTTTGACTGATATATAGGTTATATGAAGGGAAAATTAGTGTGGCATTACCAACTAACAGACGGTTTTAAAAACGCTCGATAATGTTTAATTTCGTGTTCCATTAAACTGGTTTTCCACTAGGCGAATTTATTCGTGCAAATCAAAGCCTCGGTTCTGTTCCTGAGCTCTGATTGGTTGCACACTTTTTTGCTTCGCAAAAACTCCGATGGGAATGTGAATGCTCATGCGCATGAACCGACGATTTCAGTTTGCGCAAATAGCTCCGACTAGTGGAAAACAGACTTTACCGTCCATGCACACATCGTGACGTGCGTGTGCGTTAAAATTTGTAAATTCTCAATATCACTTTTCAGATAATGTAAAGAACGTTTCAAGTCATTTTCAGCATTCCAAAACTTTCCATAATTTAAGTGCCATACGTTCATTTCCACGCGCGCAGCGCGTATTGAAGCTGGAAATTAAGTTTTTTTACATATTTTGGGTTCCTGCTGACACTGTATTCTTATCAGGAGTCAACTCTTTGTGCCATTACCGTGCTCACGGGCATCAAGACGTGCATGTACACATGCGTAAATCTTTCAAAATGCTCAAAATTACTCTTTTTAAAAAAAACTAATTACAGCATATTTTAGCATATAAAACTTTTCAATCAGAACCGCGCACGCTTCCTAAGGGTCAAAGTGCAGCGGATCACCAAACTCGTCCTCAGTGACAAGTTCAAATCTAGTTTGATTTAAATATTGTATTCATAGTAAAAATAAAGAAAATTGTACAATTCAAAATTTTATTTAAATATAACAGTGCTACTAGAATATTTCTGAAAGTTACTTATCCCTTGATTGATTTGCTTTCTTATAAGAAAAATCTTTAAAAATATTTATTACAAGAATGTCAACTTGCCTTATTTCTTTACTTATTGCCTTTGATAATTTTGAATTGGTGGTATATAAATATTGTTAATTGTTATTAATTTATTGCTTTGTTTTCAGTGTTGATGCAGCTGTTGGGATCTTTGCAAATGTAAGGCCACCAGGAATATACAAAGGCCATTATATTGAAGAGTTATTTGAGCGCTATGACGAAAAAGAAAGTGCACCTCCTGCTCCTACACTACCTGATTGGTGTTTAGGTATGTTGAATCTAATTGTTATTTTGGTATGTTGAATCTCATTGTTGTGAAACTGATTGGTAGGTTTGAATGACCTTAGTTTGTCAATCCATAGAGTTGACCGTGAAGTTGACATTATGTAACTATTTGGGAGAATTTGCACTGTGATGTTAAAATGTAAGTTTTATGTAGGTAGGCCTAGGTGTTTGATTTCATTAAATTTGACAGTTGTAGGCCTAGGTAGTAGAGCTACTGATTTTATGTTAAGTAGTTAAGTAGTAGTAGTAGTTGTTAAGTAGTAGTATTATTATTACGGTAGATGAAAATTTGTTTTGACATTTCTTTTTGGATCAGTTTTTTCCATCGAGTTTCAGTTTACATTACTTCAGTATAGGTTAGTCCGTGCTAGCATCTGTCATTTGCCTGACGGTCAGACGTAGAGCACAACGTCGACTCATAGCAGCTCTCTAGTGTAGTTAGGCTAGGTCGTCTACAGAGACTAACTAGGCTAGGGCCTACTAATTATGAGGGGTGGTGCCAGGATTTGCCCGATGGGGGTCAGATGTCTCCTACAAGAGCAAAGTGCGCATAATCGGGTGTCACCTAAATTTTCAAAATTTGTCCTGGTGGCAAAGCCCCCAGAAAGGTTAGATGAGTTAAAAGTAATAAAAAAAAAACTTCAAGCAAGTTACACACGCTCCAACTCGGAGCCTATTTCTAATGGCAATCTGATTCACCTTCTGATAATAATAATAATAATAATAGATAGATTTATATAGCGCAAATAAACAAGGTCTCTATGCACTCGGGACTAGATGTTGCACTTTCCAATAACTTTTTCCTCCCGTGAGGGTCACTTCATGTCCTCTGCAGCCAGTAAACCGGCGCACTTTCATCTGTCAACAAAAAGGGGCCGAATGAACCAGTACACCGATGTAAGCCCCCACTTATCTCGAAAGATGTACTGGGTTCTTTAAAGTACACATGAGCATACGGTTTATAGTCCTTATCCGAGAAGACTTGTTCCACCACCAGAACTATAGGAGCGAGCCGGCTGCGAACCCGTGCCGATATTGTTGGCTATGATCACGGTGCTCCTGCCTTAACCGCTTGGCCATTTGTTATTGTCCTTGGTGTGTGTTATGTAGTGGTAGCGTGACCATGGCCTATTAACTATGAAAATAAAAAAAACACTCTGCAGAAGGAGATGTGTATAAGAGACAGTCACTACACACTGTGTAGTCTAGGCTAGGGAAGTTCAGCTACGGGACGTAAGATGTGTATAAGAGACAGGTGCAGCCTTTGACCACATCCTCTATATCACGGTTAATTCAAAATTCAAAACATAGATGATTTTGCTCGTAGTTGGGTTTTGACTATACATTGGTGGTCGATGTGGAGCTTTTTCAAGATGCCTGGTCTTAGTTTCTCTGGTACTAGTATTCTGTTTCCTTGTAGTATAAGGTCATCTTCAGTTGCTAATGTATCCCTGGTTGACCAATACATTCTGATGCATTTTGGTAACTTCTTTGGTTCATCTGGCCATCCGTTTATGATGGTGTCCATTGGGGGTTTAAGAATTACACTTTGTTTGGTCTCTTCTTGCATCTCTGCTAGCTTTTCAGCTGTAAATAGGTTAGTTTCATTAAGGACAGCAAATCGGTTTGATGTAGGGATGGCACTTACGATTTCTGGTTCAATATCTACTTTCTTATTTGGATTATTATTCACCTTAATGCTTAGTTGATTGACCGTTTCCTCAAGTTCAGCAATTCTACTAATAAACATCGACTTAAGATCTTCGATCATCTTATGGGTTATACTGGTATCTAATGGCTCTGTTTGAGTTTCAATGGTCTTTGATGTCATGGATGACTGTGTTTCTTGAGTTTCAGCATCTATTTTTTCATAATTACTGTTTTGTGGTTGCAAAGTAATAGCATCAGCCAGCAAATGGTTTGGTGTCGATGAAATTATACCAGCTTCTTCATTCGTAAATCCATAGAAAGATTCATCTGATGTTGAATTAAATATATGGATCAAGTTCTTTGTAATGTTATCCATTCTGAACATTTTCTAGGCCTCTCAGAGTGTGTAGTAGGCTTATTTCAATCCAAGAATGTCCAAGCAAATTAGATAGCCCTGAAACACTAAAGAGTAGAACAATGGAGGGTGGGCTAGCAATCCTAGCCTCAAATAAACAAACTGTTTAGCTGGTCTCTAGAGGTGTCAAAATTTGGTTTGCCTGCTTGTTGCTGCTTAGAAAATAGACTCACTTAGGTATTTTGAGCCTAGGTTTAAAAGTCAAATTTTACCTTTAAAAGTTCAGCAAATACATTTCAAACAGCCTCAACTTTGTCCTTGTATATGAAAATAAATTCTGGTATCTAAAACAAGAGTATTTTCCAGTTCAAAAACAATAATAAACTTAATTTGTTAACAGAGCTTTTTTAAGGGTCATCACTTGTTGCATGGCTTTCTCCAAGTATACCGGTATGACTCAAGAAAACATTAGACCTAATTCACAAGAGACAATTATGGTATACTCCCTGTACTTACCAAATGGTAAAGAGTGGGTGCAAAAAAAGTGGAGTTGAATAGCTTAGTTTTTTAGGTACTTTCCTTAAATTCTTGTGACAGCAGGACTTTTTGTTATGACTAAAACAAACTCCACTCTTTAAGCCTCATAAAGAAACTTCACTGATGATAAAAGCATCACATTTTTTCGATTATATAAAGAGGGCCTCTGAATATCAGCTGACATCCTAGTATACGCTGGCAGGATAGACCCCCAATAAATATGGTTTTAAAAAAAAGCTATGAGATCCTGTTTTTCCTGCATGTTCAGTATTTATAGCCACTGTCAAACGCATGTGGAAAATTCCAGATAGATTATTCTTGGCATGCGTAGGAACATGCATGGGAAGTTTTGAAGCAAACAGTCTGTTATCATTGCATGCACTGCAGCACACGGCATGCTAATGATCATATTTTTTTTGAAAAAAATATTTTCAATGCTAAAGAGAAAGCTAAAATTATATTTATTTGGCAATTTTGTTATGTAAATCATAGATATTAAACTACTTAAAATAATACATGTACAAGCACTCTTTCACAAACAATATATTGATTTACTTACAGTGGCAAATCCACTATTTTTAATAAAAGGCATTCTGAAATCCCAATTTCTCCCAATTTCGAACATATTAATCACACACAAAAATCAACTTCTGAAAACTGGACTATCAGTTAAATAAACATTGTAACAAGAAATAGCAAAACAACAAGTATGCCAGATGCCGTGAATATGAGATGCTTAGCTGAGTCCAATAGCTGTCTCTTATACACATCTAGATGTGTATAAGAGACAGGTCTCTATGCACTCGGGACTAGATGTTGCACTTTCCAATAACTTTTTCCTCCCGTGAGGGTCACTTCATGTCCTCTGCAGCCAGTAAACCGGCGCACTTTCATCTGTCAACAAAAAGGGGCCGAATGAACCAGTACACCGATGTAAGCCCCCACTTATCTCGAAAGATGTACTGGGTTCTTTAAAGTACACATGAGCATACGGTTTATAGTCCTTATCCGAGAAGACTTGTTCCACCACCAGAACTATAGGAGCGAGCCGGCTGCGAACCCGTGCCGATATTGTTGGCTATGATTAATAATTATATTTGCTGTGCTGTACAGCAAAACAACAGGTACTGTACTGTACTTGAAACAGCAGTCGCTCATCGTGCAACTCCCTTCCGTCTGGCTAGCCTACTCTACACTATCTTGGTAGGGGCCTTTGGCTAGTATTCGGTGGCGGGCGCGAGAGTGTTGAATATGAAGAAAAACCATACAAGTATAGAAACGGTTGTGCTTTGTTTGTTGGTAAATTCATTTATACTATCCACCATTCATGTACTAAAACCTTTTTTGCATATTTTATTGGTATTTGAATTTGGCAAAAGCATTTTCCATTTGGCTAAAAAAAAACAAAAAACATTTAGCCCTTTTGATTAAAGGAAATTTGACCCTAGTGTGAGCATAGTGTACTTTGTGAAATATTATAAAATGTATGCTTTGTATGCCATTTTTTGCTATTTCGGTCACTGGAACATATGTAATTCTTAAGGCATTGCACTTGATCACTTTATTTCATAATTATTATTGTTGATCCAAATTGTTAAAATTTTGTACTATATTACGCTCTAAAGTTTTGTGACAAACTGTTTGCTTTCTAAAATAGACTAGCAAGTTTGCATCTAGGTTGGACTAACGTTACATTGTTGCCGAATTATTATGCATCATTATTATGCTGTTTACATGGCTCCCCTTTGTATTACAGTATTGTTTGTTTAGATGATGTCATCATGTGAGATAGGTTGTTTCCCCCTTCATTTTTATTCATTGGGTGAATTATGTCTGTAATGTGTACTTTCTGCAAACATTTACCATCCAATACGAGACCATATTTGGTATGTGAAAATTGGAAGTGGTCTAATTGGTCATGTTCAATTAGAAACATCTAAAAGGAGGTTAACTGAAACCAAAAGCATTTAAGAGAACACTGCTGAAGAGTGGTCTCAAAAATCAACATACTCTACTGTAATTAGAGGGTAATCAAATCCAAATCCAAAAACCTCCTAAACTACAAATTCAGGATAGGCTGATGGTAACTGGTAAAAGTGCTGCCGGTTATATGACATGGGCAAAAGTGCAGCCACTTATTGTTTGACAAAAAGAAAATCAAGTTAGGAGATGCAGGCATCGCTGAAGTCTTAGTACTACATCACAGCTAATTCTCACACAACTGGTCGCAAAGGCCTTCAGTGCCACAGCAAATTTGTTATTTTATGTTGAGGTTTATCAAAAAAGATTTTATATTTGATTTTATACCTCCATGGCTAATGTAAATTTGTTTTTGTTAGTAAATTGATTATTACTATAATTTAATATAATGCATTGTTTTCTCACATATTGAGGAATGTTACATGAAGTTTAATATGAGTAATATTATTTGAACTTTTTTTTTATTAGTTCATGGATGGTGTTGTTGGTGTCGGCATTGTAATCGACTCAGTGGTAGTCAATAGACTAAGAACAAAGATCAATCACATGTGTGGTTGGCATCGGTATGTATTCAAAATTTATATATTTTAATCTTATTTTGAACCCTATTTGAATAATGTGGACTATCAAATTACACATCATTTGTGACCTGCAACATTTAATATTACAAACTACAAACAAACTTGTAATATAAATCTAAATTTTATAACAGATTATTTTCATAGCAAAACTAATAAAGAAAATATATCTACATTATTTTGACATAAATTTTAATTTTAAATTAAATTTATTATTCCACTTAGTATATAAAGATAAAAATACATAACATGATTGACAGGTACTAAACAAGCAAATCTTTAAGAAATTAGACCCTCTTGATTAAAAAAAATTTTTTTTAATTTAGAAACACTTTTCTGATTGTCAGAAAATGTGCTCAGTCACACTGTATTTTTGATCAATTAATTAGACTAAAAATTGTTAATTTGCCCTCTCCGTTGCCTCCAAATTCTTGGGTGTTTCCAAAAGTTTACTTTCTTTTATTCAGTTTACATTTTTTTTATAGTGATTGTTATTGTCCTGATGGATTAGACAATAACTGGATTTGCATCAGGAGAATCAAGTATAGGTGTAAAATTTTACCCTACCTGACATGAAAATGTATTGAATGCTCAGTACATGTGAAAACAATTGTGAAGAAAATCGCAAGTTGTTCTTGGGTGGGTCACTACCCTGGCATCGTACCTCTAGACCACCGACCTTGTGCCTGATGGCCAGGTTTTAAAAGAATAGAATGCATTTTCAAATTATCTTGTTAAAGCAGAATCTGTAAATCAATTCAAGGCTGGTGATCTGGAGATCGTGAGTCCCAGCCTTAAACTACTTGCGATTTTTTTCACAATTTTTTTTTCAAACGTACTGAGCATTCAGTACATTTCCACGTCAGATAGAGAAAAAGTACACCTATACTTTTTTTTTTATTATTTCTTTTAAATTCCAGATAAACAGAAGAAATGCTTGTTTAGGATAACTAAGAAATAACTCTATTATGCACCTGTCTCTTATACACATCTAGATGTGTATAAGAGACAGGAAACTTCACTGATGATAAAAGCATCACATTTTTTCGATTATATAAAGAGGGCCTCTGAATATCAGCTGACATCCTAGTATACGCTGGCAGGATAGACCCCCAATAAATATGGTTTTAAAAAAAAGCTATGAGATCCTGTTTTTCCTGCATGTTCAGTATTTATAGCCACTGTCAAACGCATGTGGAAAATTCCAGATAGATTATTCTTGGCATGCGTAGGAACATGCATGGGAAGTTTTGAAGCAAACAGTCTGTTATCATTGCATGCACTGCAGCACACGGCATGCTAATGATCATATTTTTTTTGAAAAAAATATTTTCAATGCTAAAGAGAAAGCTAAAATTATATTTATTTGGCAATTTTGTTATGTAAATCATAGATATTAAACTACTTAAAATAATACATGTACAAGCACTCTTTCACAAACAATATATTGATTTACTTACAGTGGCAAATCCACTATTTTTAATAAAAGGCATTCTGAAATCCCAATTTCTCCCAATTTCGAACATATTAATCACACACAAAAATCAACTTCTGAAAACTGGACTATCAGTTAAATAAACATTGTAACAAGAAATAGCAAAACAACAAGTATGCCAGATGCCGTGAATATGAGATGCTTAGCTGAGTCCAATAGCTGTCTCTTATACACATCTAGATGTGTATAAGAGACAGGTCTCTATGCACTCGGGACTAGATGTTGCACTTTCCAATAACTTTTTCCTCCCGTGAGGGTCACTTCATGTCCTCTGCAGCCAGTAAACCGGCGCACTTTCATCTGTCAACAAAAAGGGGCCGAATGAACCAGTACACCGATGTAAGCCCCCACTTATCTCGAAAGATGTACTGGGTTCTTTAAAGTACACATGAGCATACGGTTTATAGTCCTTATCCGAGAAGACTTGTTCCACCACCAGAACTATAGGAGCGAGCCGGCTGCGAACCCGTGCCGATATTGTTGGCTATGATTTCTTTATACAACACAATGGTTCTTCCTTATTTATCGTACTGTAATTGGTATGGGGTACGGTAACAAACAAACACCAACAACTATGTCCATGGGTTAGCACAGAAACAACAAAATTAGATCAACCCTTTAAATTACAGGAAAACACGTAGAATTTGCACCAAGTCTAATTCTTTATCACATACTAAACCACTTTTTTTTACATTTAAAACTTTAAATATTTTTGACATTAATAAGCTTCAAACTGCAATATTTATGTATAGATACCTCCCAGAATCATTTAACAACTACTTTAAGAAACATGGTGAATCACACAATTACCATACACGTACTGTACCTCTAGTGATTACATTTTGCCAGACAAATTTTATCCGTAATTTTGTTAATTTTAATGGAGCTAATATGTGGAATTCTCTTGATCAAAATCTTAAAACTGCACCATCTGTTTTAAATTTTAAATCAAGCTACAAAAAACATTTAATATCAAATTACGCTGCGTCTTAATAATTATACAGTATAAATAAAAAGAATGTTAAGTGAATAATTTGAAATGTATAGCTTTTTTTTTTTTTTTTTTTGTTTCCTTATTTTAAAAGAATCGTGTATAATTGTTTAACTGTCTTTGTATTTTTTTTTTCTTTATTTTGTAAGGGGTGGGTCGATCTTAAAACCTTATTTGGTTTATCTGACTCTCCCCCCACACAATACTTGTTTCAATGAACTATGTACAGTATATGTTTTATTTGATGATGTGTGGAAATAAATGAAATGAAATGAATGAACAGTATAGCAGAGATCCCAAGTTTGAAAACCAAAAATAGGGAGATTTTTTTCATGAAGCGGTCGCCTCCTCCTTACAACGCGCTGTGCAACATGAAATTATTACACAAAATGAAGAAAACAAACAATTTTCATCAATTTGTTTACTTTTATTTAACAATTTTACATTTGTTTACACATTGCAGTTGGCCTAAAATATAAATTTATAAATATTATTATTTATTTAGCATTTTGCTAGTAAAGCGTTCTTGGCAGCAATCAACAAGGCTTTGCTTGGTTCATTGGCATATTAGAGGCTATGGTTGATTTATTACATCTCATCAAAGAACATAGAATTCTAGCAAGGTAACTGCAACTTGCAAGATTCACACGTTTGCTGAAAAAATTAAAAATATATATATATTTTAATTTAGTTAGTAAATCATACTACATGATTTAAGTCAGCAATATAAGTCTAGCCTACAATAACTGGTACATAATGCCATGAAAAAACATTAAATCCTGCCTCGCTAGGCTCCATTTTTTTGTGTGTAACTTGACCTAAGGCCGCAGAGTCACAACCACCACTAGTCTACACACAGACGCCCACCCAACACAACACACATACATATCCTGCAGTGCAGATAGAGCCTAGGCCTAAGCCCTACATGTATTTCGGGATCGATATTAAAATAAACTTCATTTTTCGGAAGACTGCTTAGTACCAAAACCTATTAACTATAATTTTTTTAGTATCGTTATTAAAGAACTGAAGCTTACTTGAAAGAAAAAGTATTTTTTATGCACCGATTCTGTTCCAAATCTTCGTGACGAAAACTTGGTTCCCCATCCATTCCCATGTGATTTCTGATTTCGTTAATTTGTTGAAATTTATTTACTCAACTGCCAGCCATCTCATTGAATGAGGTCAGCGCTGGATTCAAAAGATCGTAACACGGAGGATAAACAAGGCAGTTCTACCTCGGATCTAGGCCTGCCTTGCCCGGGAGTTGTTATTTTGATAAACAACTTAAATAACAACTCCCTGGCCTTGTTTATGACATTTTATGGCTGAGCGAGCGCCATAGTATATCAGCGTAAGATAAGAAATTTTGTTTCATTGCTCTATGACATCGTGGAAATCACATTTTTCGTGAAATTTTCGGGATATTTAAAAAAATCGGGAGATATTAATAAAAATCGGGAGGGCGGGAGACGGCCTAAAAAATCGGGAGAAACCCGCGATTTTCGGGAGACTTGGGATCTCTGGTATAGAAGCATCAACCACTATCAAACTGTTTCACCAACCTGCCAAATATAAGCACCAACAAACATCAGACTGTTTCACCAACCTGTCCAACATACAGTATAGAAGCACCAACCACCATCAAACTGTTTCACCAACCTGCCAAATATAAGCACCAACCACCATGACAATTGTTACACCAACCTGTCAAATATAGAAGCACCAACAGGAGGGGGGTCTGATTTCCCCAACTGGGGGCCTATGTCCCGGCAAGTAAAAGTCGGCGTGGTTGGGCGTCGCTCAAAATCTCACCAACCTGTCAAATAAATATATAGAAGCACCAACCACCATCTAACACTTTCGCTAACTTTTCAAATAGAAATACTGACCACCTTCACCAACCCTACACAATCACACTGTTCTACCAACCTGTAAAATCCATGCATCAAGTTGTAATTAAAATAAAAGTATTTATTTATGTATTTATGTTGAAATTTATTTATACTTGAATAGCAAATAATTATTTATCATATTATTCATAATGTTGTAGAAATAAAGAATTGATCTGTTTTTTGGTTTATCTAGACAAGAGTTCCCAGGGAGCCAACCAGTGTCAATGGACAGAAAAAATCTTCATTTCTTTCTGGAACATTTGTATAAAGTTAGCTGGAAGGCTGATGGAGTCAGGTATTGTATCATTTGTTGGTGTACTGTATTTAACGTTCAAATGTTTAACATATATGTGGTAAAGACAAACCAAACCAGTCCAAACTTGTCGCAAATCAATATTCACAGGTGCTCGAATGATATTGGCATCTAGTTATAGTCAATTCCCAATCAGAAGGAAACAAAGTTTTTAACATTTTCTTAAATATTGTAATGGATGCTGAAATACGAATATTGCGCGGTATTTTGGTAATGAGTGGGAGACTCAATGTTGAACCTAGATACCATCACGAACAATAATAGCTACGCCACCACCTCGGCCATAAGACCGAGGAGTGTGGAAGATGTTGGCATGGTTCTCTTGATGTCCACAATGACGTGTCCATCTCTTCTGTTGTTCGTTAGCAAAGTCTCAACAGCCAGTATGTCAAGATGATTTTCAGTAATGTAATCACAGAGTGCAGCTGATTTATTTCTGGCTCATAGATCTGGCATTCCACATTGTTAAATTATTCCTGGCACTGGGATGTCTAGGGCAAGCCTGGACCACTTTCTTACCCTACTAACTTTCGTCCTATTTCCATGCTTCCTATCTGTTCTAAACTTTTAGAAAAGGCTGTTCATATTCAACTTACAAATTATCTTAACGAACACAACCTATTTACATATAACCAGTCTGGTTTTCGCACAAATTTTTCTACTTTCACTGCACTTACTAATACTACCGATACTTGGCTGCACAATATTAATGACGGCAAGATAACATGAGTAGCATACGTCGATCTTAGAAAGGCATTTGACATGGTCAATCACCAAATCCTTCTCCGTAAGCTCTCCTGTTATGGCATTAACAGCATTGCACTTGCCTGGTTCACTACATACCTTACTAATCGTACCCAACTTGTTTCTTTTAAAAACACCTTTTCTTCTTCCATCACTATTAATACTGGTATTCTCCAAGGTTTTACCCTTGGCCCTTTGCTCTTTAATTTATTTAACAACGATCTTCCCGCCGTTACTAACTATTCTATCACTGAAATGTACGCCGATGACACTATTCTTCATATTTCGGATTCCAATAATAATAATATCAATACTAAATTGTCTCAAGATCGTAATGCAATAACCCACTGGCTGCATTCAAACAAACTAATTACCAACACTGATAAATCTGTGACTATTCTCATTGGTACTTCTCAACGTACCTGCGATAAACAAATCAGTGTTTCTATCGACAACACCTTCCTTGATCAGGTCAATATCCACAAACACCTCGGAATCACTATTGACCATAACCTAACTTGGAAACCACACTCTCGTAATTTATCCTCCTCTATTGCTTACAAAACTTTGGCACTTTCTCGAGCACGTAAATTTATTGATAAAAACACTGCACTTCTAATTTATAACATTTTAATTTTACCTCATATTGATTATTGCATTTCTGTATGGGGTCCATGCACCAAAGATATTCTTGCTAAAATACAGAAACTTTAAAATCGTGCTGTCCGAGTTATACATAATGTACCACCTCGTACTCCATCCGCTTCATTATTTGAACCTATAAAGGTTATGAATGTTACCCAACGGTACCTTTACCAACTAGCATGTCTTACCTTTAAATCTTTGAGGGGACTGGCTCCAGACTATCTAGCCCTAGGACTGGATATCAGACAACAAAGGCACATGCGCACCAGATCCGTTGCCGCTGGTAATCTCAATATTCCTCATCCCAAACTCCATTCATTCAAATCATCTTTCAGTTACCAAGCTCCTTCATTCTGGAATACCCTCTCACTTACCATCACCACCATACCTGCTTACAACACCTTTAAAAAACACATCAAGCAACACATTTTAAACAAGGATTTATATTCCTCTTTTTCTTAGGTTATTTTCCTGTTTGGGTTCGGGTGTTTGTGTGTGTGTGTGTGGGGATGTATTTGTGTGTGTTTGTTTTTCCTCTCTGTTTTGTCTGTTTTCTTTCTTATGCTTTCTTTTTCTTATATATTTTTAGAATTTTAATGTTTGCTGTTTTAAATTTTATGATTAATTGATAGATTGACTATATTTTTGTATACTTTTTATATCTTTGTATTTAAGTGGGCCCCTGAACATCAGATTTACTCTGTAAGGGTCGCCCACTCAAAGCATGGTTTTAAATAAATAAATAAAGTACAGCATTGAACATCCATAAAAAACAGTGAATATTGTGTCAAATAATTTTATTAAAGTTGTCTGCTTTTAATTTCTATCCTATTTTCTAGATATATGATGTTAATTGATGGTAAAGAACATGTGTATATGTTTGATCGTGACAACACTGTTTTTGCTGTTCCTCAACTGACCTTCCCAAAGAGAAAAGAGGTTGGACATATCAGTGACACATTGCTAGATGGGGTATGTTTTGGATTTTATTTAACACCATTAATGGTACTAAAATACTAATATTGATAATCATGTCAGTGACACATTGCTACAGTACTGTTCAAATATTTTTAACCATCACTCTAGAGGGTTCTGTGAGAGAAATTTGTGCTAAGTTAACAACAATATTCTGTGAGTGGATGTTTACGTAACATAAACAGTTTTATTCATGAGCTAAGTACTATAAAATACAGAACTCGCTGTCTGATACACTATGTAAATCGAGAACTAATTGATTATTACTTGTTTATAAACTCAAGTTGCTGCGCCTAATTAATATGCGTTGGCCTAATCCAACAGAACAAAGGTATGGAATTGTCTTCACTTCTTAATTATTAAGACACCTGTTGAACGGCGTGGGTGGGGATTTATTACAATACAACAATTGATGTTTGAGGAAAAAGAGTCAATAATGCAACAGGACAAAAATTAAACTCTACCCTTCATCTTCTATCTTCATGGTTAAAATCTAACAAGCTAACTCTTAACATACAAAAAACTAAATCTATGCTACTTGGTTCTCCGCACAAACTAAAATCTGCTAATAACAATCTTAATCTTCATCTTGATAACCATCCAATTCTGTCCGTTACGTCCCACACACACTTAGGCGTAATTATTGATAACACTCTAACATGGAAGTCTCACACATCTTCCCTTTGTAAGAAACTTAACTCTATTGTCTATCTTCTTGCACGAACCTCAAAATTTACTAATGATTTTACCCTTCAAATACTTTACAATTCTTTGTTTCTCTCTCGCCTTGACTATTGCTGCTCAGTTTGGGGATCAAAATCTACCTCATTATCTAAAGTTCAGAAGATCCAGAACAGAGCCATTCGTATCTTACTGAAACTTCCTTCTACCTCTCACCTTACTCCCACTCATTTCAGATCTGCCAATATCCTTCCCCTTCAACTCCGATTTCAATTTCAACTATGCTGTTTAACTTACAAAGCTCTTCATAACCTTGCTCCACAAAATCTTTGTCAATGCCTTAAAATGATTGTTGCCAATGGCCGTATGACCACAAGAAAAATCACTAAAGGTGATCTTCTCATTCCTAAGACTAATCTAGAAATCTTTAAAACTTCATTCAACTATAATGCTCCTTACATCTACAACTCTCTTCCACCAATTGTCCGTACTACTTTCTCTTTCTCTTCTTTCAAATCCAACCTTCTTAGCTATCTTTCATCCAATCTTGTGTAATTTTCCCTGTGGCCATCTCTTTTTGTTGCAATATTTTTAATCGTGATATTGTTCTGTTTTAAATTGTAAATTATTTATCTTTTATAATCTTTTATAATTTTTCTATTTTTGGTAGTTCAATTAATTATCTTCTCATTAATTCTATTGATTTATTTTTTATTTCAATTATTATTCTGTCCAATATGTCAATTTCTTTTTTTTTAATTTTTTTTATTTTTAATGTTTTCCTTAAATCATTATTTTTATATAATTTATATACTGTAGGCCTATATCTGGGGGTTTTTTTCTGATTTTTATTATTTTTTATTGTTATTATTATTATTAATTTTTTCCTGGTTTAATTTAATTAATTTGCTTATGTTAAAGATCACGTTTAATTTTTATACTTATGTTTTAATTGTATGTACTGAGAGTCCCAATTGATCAGCTCAGGCTGGATGGACCACCCTACAAAATATTGTTGAAATAAAATAAAAAATGAATAAAGTACCAGAAGCAAACTGAAATTTACTAAAAGGCTATTATTACTGTATTACTTTTAACACCTAGTCCTTACCTTGGATGACATCTTTCAATGTATTTGTATTTCTAATTTCACAATAATATTTGTAGACAATATTTGCCTATCCTACAGTTGTACAGCAAATAGGTCATGTTATAATGCTGTTAAAAATATATTATAACTAATCAAAACCGAAACGTATTTTTAAGTTTCGATTCTTATATTTCCTAAATATTATTTAATCTTATTCCTCCTAAGAATATATTTACATGACTTTAGGTGGTTGTAATGATACTGTAGGTATGGTCCATCCGCAATGCAGTCTATGTTTACCAAGATCAAAACTTGTCCTTATTGTTCTCAGGCGCGCTCGATACAGCTGAATGGACTTTTTGTTTGCTCGTCGGGGAGGAAAAAAGATTATATGTATTTTCTACATACTAGTAGACTCAAATCAATTAAATAAGCCTTTTAAACCCCTAAATAAACCATTGAAACACCTAATTTTTAGGTGATTCAGCCCACTTTCTTTAAATTTTGAGCGATGCACGACCACGCCCACTTTGCTCTCCTCTAGGACATCAGCTCCCCATTGGGCAGATGCTTGGCCTACCCATGTGTCTCTTGATATCGACTGTATAGGACATATATCATAATCCAGTGTCGGAATAAATATGAGTGGGAGGAACCTGTCGGCTCGGGGCCCCACTAAATTTGTCTAAATATTACTTAAATGGAGATAAAAAGAAATTTATATTTACAATTTTATATGTGTGAGTGCCATATCCGGCCATCTACAGTTGCCACAATCATAAATGTCCTTACCTCAGCCTCAACCATGGTGGGGCTGAGGTGGATTGACTCTGTCAAACTGTGAAAGTCTCTCCCTGGCACCTGGATCTGCCACTGTATTATATCATTTATTTGTCGTTAAAAATATTTAGAATAACAATGCAAACATGATTAAAAAACAAGCAGAACTAAAATCCCACTATGGAATTGAGGACTGGGACCCAAAAATGTTCCCCAAGTTTCGAAAAGCCACAGGTCCCCCGGCCCCATCATTACGCCAATTATGGACCTCTGCTTCTGTCTCCCTTGATAACATTTCGTCATCAGCACCAACAGAGTTGTCCAGGTGTTGAGGTTCAACAACCTGTGGTTTTGGTTTTTCATTTGTTTGATGAGGTCGGAGACCAGGTTGCCAGAAATTTTAGTTCATATATGTGCACCTGTTCAATTTCCCCCCCCCCCCCCAAATAAAGCACAGTACGAATCTGGATTAAAATAAAAACGAATATTAGAACAATTTTAATTAACTTTAAATGGCATGTTGAAGACATACTATAAAATTTATCAGCTGAAATAAAAAACAAAAAAAATTTAATAGTGGTGGTTATAAAAGTGTGGTATTTTGAATACTAAATGTACAGATCTTAAATGAAGCTGCTTATTGTCTTGAACATTGTCACACCTTTTTTAAGAAAATTGTTTTAAAAATGGGACATTGCAGCTAAAAAAAATTGACCACTATAATTAATTTTAAGCTATTTCTGACACCACTAATCAATTCCTTGGCCTAAAAAACATTTTGGCCTGCACTGTTCCATTTTTTAACCGATTTTCTCAAAAAGGTGTCAAAATGTTCAAGACTATAAGCTGCTTCATTTAAGACCTGTACATTTGGTATTTGAAATATCACACTTGTATAGATGTGTATAAGAGACAGGTATAGGACATATATCATAATCCAGTGTCGGAATAAATATGAGTGCGAGGAACCTGTCGGCTCAGGGCCCCACTAAATTTGTCTAAATATTACTTAAATGGAGATAAAAAGAAATTTATATTTACAATTTTATATGTGTGAGTGCCATATCCGGCCATCTACAGTTGCCACAATCATAAATGTCCTTACCTCAAAAAAAACAAAAACATTTCAATGAAATAAGTAGATGTGTATGAAGAACATTTACTTGTATTTTTTAAGTATTAATTTAGGCACTCAAGATATAAGGATTGTCAATAGCAAATATATCACTGTTGTGCTACTTGCAGGTGACAATCCTTTTCACAAGACAAAACACACACAATGCTTTTACACAACTGAATCTCAATATGAGGGAGTGGTCGCAACAGTGAAAGGAAATTTAACCCAGGACAAAACACACACAATGCTTTTACACAACTGAATCTCAATATGAGGGAGTGGTCGCAACTGTGAAAGGAAATTTAACCCAGGACCATGGGATTTGAAGGCAAGCATCTTAACCACCAAACTATTCAACTCCACTAAAAGTTAACTTAGTTGTGATAAAAGGTCACTTCCATTACCTTCTAAAAATGGATACATCAGAAATAATGTCTTTTAAACACTATCAGTTAATTTATCTTCATTAAAATTTGATTTCAAATTATATTTCATTTTTTTGTGATAACTGTTGAACAACATTTTAAATCATAGTATATTATTTGGAGTAGTAATTTTCTTTATTCTATCAGTCAGTGTGTTTCAAAGTGAGACACTTTAGTAGGTCTCACAGTTCAATTAAGTGAGAATAAATCTTTCGGGATTTAGAGTCACTTTTAAAAATCTGTGAGATAAATCAAGTTGCTAATTATTAATAATGTCACAGCTTTTTGGCAAACCAAGAGTCAAGAGCAGAGGAGACGATCTAGAGAATTTGGATAGGCCAAATGAAGTCTTAATATTAAAGACATCGGCCAATATCAGATCTTGTGTTTCTTCATAATATGTAACATCAATACATCACATATCTTTACAGGTATTATTTTCTTGATGATGATTGAAGCAACTCCATCAAAATGTTGTAGCACTCTCAAAAAATACATCAATTTATTTAACTCAATCAGTTCTTATGAATGTAAATATTGGAATACCACAAGATCTATATTGGGTCCACTACTGTTTATAATTCATGTAAACTCTCTACCAGATAACATACCTTGTAAATGTGTAATATACGCGGATGACACCACTATTCTTTTTAACTCTTCTGACCCAGTCACTCTTCAATATGATCTTAATTGTTATTTAGATAAAATAGCTAATTGGTTTAATGATAATAAACATTAAACATCAAAAAGACCAAACTGATGGTATTTGGTACTAGCCATATTCTCTCAAAATTTAAGGACATCTCTATATCTTATAATGGTGAAACTATTGAATGAGTAAGTAGATTCTTTTAACTTTATATACTCCTTTACGTGCTGGCCTTCATTCTGAACTTGATCCAAACTTAACATCTGTCCCCAAAGGTTTTTATGCATTTTCACCTCTTCTCTGGAACCAACTTCCCACGGCCATCAGTTATGCTCCAACTCTTTCTGAATTCAAATTTCTTCTTAAAACTCACCTTTTTCCATATTTCATACTTTTAAGAGCTGTGAGACTCTGGTAAAGAGCGCGCTATATAAATGCTTAAATATTATTATTATCATCACTGAGACAATATTTGAACACTGAATTACAAGGGATATACAGTAATGGGGAGTTGCTACTGTTAATATACAAGGCTGTTGACATGTGTGAAATGTTGGTTTCTGAACCCTGTCTGTAGTGCTGTGTGGGTCAGCAATGTTACTGGCCTTTATGTGCAGCCAAGTTCCTCTGATCTCTTAGTTTATACTATTAAAATTTTTTTATTGCAGGAGATGATCATAGACACTGTAGCAGGCGTATCTACCCCTAGGTATTTAATTTACGATGTCATCAAATTTGAGGTCAGGTTCAGTTATGTATGTTTTTCAATAGACAACAGTAATAATGATAACAGCATAGATGTTTTTGATGTAGTTGTAATAATCTCTATGATATCTTTTTAAACTATTCTTTTTATAGAATGTTTTTAATGGAACTTAAGTACTTAAATATTTTAACGTCTATGTGATTGTCATAAGTAACAATAAGTAAGATACTATGACACCTAAGGATCATTAAAAAAAAATAGACCCCAAAAAATAAGCCGCTTAGTGGCCGCCATCTTGAAATTCAAAATGGCCGCCAAAATATTGAATTTTTATCAATAATCTTCATATCTACAGCACCTAGCACTGTCATTCAAAGGTCTTTACCTATGTTTTCAATATCAGGGAGTATTATGCAATCATCAAAAATTATGTCAGATGGCCGCCATAATTGATTTCAAGATGGCTGCCAAAATATTGTTATTTTGTCATTATATTCATATCTACAGTAACGTAACACAGTCAATCACACCTTTAACCATGTTTTTAATATCAGAGAGTATCATGCAATCATCAGGAAATTATGTTGGAAGGCCGCCATATTGGATTTCAAGATGGCTACCAATGAAAGTTCCTTTTTTAGTTGTATGAAAAAGTTTCTCAAACGTTT
>NW_022757608.1:748474-753183 GCF_011630105.1 Anneissia japonica
ATTGAGTCAGTCCAGCACATACAACTTGCAATGAAGGTGAACTTTATTGCCAGCATGTAAGCCCCTAAGTATTATAGCTGTTGTAAATTACACAAAAGATGTCATACATCATGGAGTAAAGAATATTCTTTACTCCATGCATATATAAAGCAATATTTGTAACAATGAGACAATAAGACACCCTGCCTTTAGGCACATTATACTGCCTATTCTAAATTTTTAACAAATATGGATATAAAAAGAATTCAGTATATATAAAATATTCGTTTCCTGATAAATCCAGCTAGGACACATTTTCAAACAACTGATGCATGGTTTAATTTTTCACTGGGGGCACTTTTGTCTTTTTCATACAGTTGATAAAGAACTTTTTCTTTGATAGGTTATACCACAATGCTACACAGCAACATTGATTCTATATGTTACTTCATTATAATACAGGTATGACTTTTAGAGTATTCTCTGGCAACAGTATATCATTTGTTTGAAGAAGCGTCCTGGTTGGGTTGTATCTGCGATATACCAGGGGCCCCTAATGGTAAATATGTATGGCACTCACCTCGACAGCAAGAAATCACATTTTAATTCCCGCCGCCAGGGGCACATTTTCAAACAGTTGATAAGAAACTTTTTTTGTTTGATAGGCTATTCCCGATACGATAATCGCATCACTTTTCATTTATTCAAGCTCTGTTTTCACCATTATTTAATTATATAAACAGAGTGCTACACACAAAAATTAATTATATATATATATATTTATTTATTTGAAAATGATATTTAGAAGTCTATTCAATATTATTGTCTTCATACCATTACTTGAATGTGATATTTAATTTGTCTACATAATTTCATTTATGCTAAAGTTATCTAGGCCTATATACTTTTCTTAATTTTTCTTGATGTTTCTTTTCAATTTCTCCATTATATTCATTTTCTATTCTTTTTATTTCTTTTCCCTTTCCAGTTTTTACTTTCCGTTCTTTCTTTTCCTTCCTTTAAATTTCTTTTCCGTTTCTTTCCCTTTCAATATTTACATATGTTTATATATCATTTGAAAATGATAATTAGCCATCTCATAGACATGAAGTCTATTCGATATTAGTGTCTTCACACCATTAATTTGAATATTTGATTTATGTTTATATAATTTCATGTTAAAACTAGCTTTAATATAAATGATGTTTAATATCTGCATCTATCTCTCTCCCTCTGCACTTGCTCTCATACCATACAAAGCAGTTATTTACTTATTTTTTTTTATTTTCATTACTTTCGATTGATTACCAATTTGTTATTCCTTAACAGTTTTCTATTATTTTTTTTAATTTCCATTTCTTTCATGTACATTTCTTAATTGGCAATCATCCTGAAATCCAACGTGGTAGTTGTCGGTCTTCTTTCTGGTGTTACTTCACTGCCATAGGCACGTCTCACTATCATTATGAGATGTTTGATGATATCCCTAATTATACATATACACAATCTTGATTCACAGTGCTGGTAGTTTACATATGTAAATATGAAAAAAAAATTTTGGCCGCCATCTTGATATCCTATATGGCAGCCATCTTGAAATTCAATATGGCGGCCTTCTGACATAATTTCTGATATCTGCATGATACCCCCGGATATCGAAAACACGAGTAGTGATCTTTGACAGTGCTAGGTGTTGTAGATATGACGATATTTACAACATTATCAATAATTAACTTGGCGGCCATCTTGAAATAGTATGGCAGCAATCTTTAAATTCAATGGTGGCATTCTGACATACTGTAATTTCTGATGGCTGCATGATAGTCCTTGATATCAAAAACATGGGTAACGGTCTTTGATTGACAGTGCTAGGTGCTGTAGATAAGATATTGACAAAAATAGCAATAATTTGGCGGCCATCTTGAAATCCAATATGGCGGCGCCATCTGACATAATTTCTGATGATTGCATGACACTACCTGATATTGAAAACATGGGTAATGATCTTCAGTTGGAGTGATATGTGCTGTAAATATGAATACATAGGCTAAAATTAATTATTTTGGCGGCCATATTAAATTTCAAGATGGCGGCCATTTTGAAATTTAATATGGTGGTCTTCTGACATAATTTCTGATGGCTGCATTGTAGTCCCTTTATCGAAAACATGGGCAACGGTCTTTGATAGACAGTGCTAGGTACTGTAGATATGAATATTGACAAAAATATCATTAATTTGGCGGCCATCTTGAAATCCAATATGGCGGCGCCATCTGACATAATTTCTGATGATTGCATGACACTCCCTGATATTGAAAACATGGGTAATGATCTTCAATTGGCAATGACATGTGCTGTAGATATGAATATATTGGCTAAAATCAAATATTTTGGCGGCCATATTGGATTTCAAGATGGTGGCCATTAGGAGGCGTTATTTTTTGGGGTATACTTTTTTTAATGATCTTTAGGTGTCATAGTATCACTGTGGGAAGTTTCATGCTTTCTTCCAGAAGTGCACGATTCTACCTGAAATTCAACCTTAGCCGCTCTACTATTTGATTTTCCTATAGGGCCAGCCAGTTGGAGATTGTGATTTTGGTCGAAGGCTGTTATGCATTGATAAGGAAATCATCCAAGTTCGAAAGCAGCACATTGAAAGTGGACAGCTTGATCGCACAAATGAACCATTTAGTATACGGGCGAAACCTTTTTGGGATCTAGCAGCTGCCAGAAAGGTTTACATAATTTTGACATTTTAACTTAGTATTAGCCAGAAAGAGTATTGGTTGATATGAACTACTACTACTGCCTGTAAAGTATTTTGTTAACATGTTAAACAATTAAAATATTTGAGTTGCTGAGGCGAGTCAAATGGCTGAGTGTTTTAAGCATAGAGATATTATATTATCTCTATGGGTTAAGGTTGGGGTGCCGCAACCTACAGTAGTGTGCAAGCTGTCCATACCTCAAGCACTTTGCGATTTCTATATGCAGCACTATATAAATCTATACATTACATACTACTGTACATATGTTTAAGACGGTTATTAATAGCATTCAAGTGAAAAGTTGGGGGTTTGTACTAAAAGGTTGTAAAATTGGTTACAATTTTTTGTTTTGATATGTTTTTCATTGGAGGGTAATAACTTATAATATCATGTTAAATGCGCAATTTAATTTTTTAAAATTGCCGAAAATAATTGAGCAATAATCAAAAAATGTAATGGCCGCATCTACTCTAATTTGTTAGAAAAAACTGAAAGGTCCACTGATTATTCTTTGATGAGATAGTATAATACATACCCCAAGTATCAAAATGCACGCCATCATGTCGAGATTCAATATTTTGACATTAATTACGTCATCATCAGGAATGAAAAATTATCCATATTTGCAAGCTTATATGCACAAGTACCAAAAGTGTTTAACCAATCAAAAAATTATCTTTAGTAGGTGTCCTAGCTATGTCACCTACTAGAGGTAATGTTTTGATTGGTTAAACACTATTAGTGCTGTGCATATAAGCTTGCAAATATGGATAATTTTTCATTCCTGATGATGACATAATTATTGTCCAAATATTGAATCCCGACACGATGGCATGCAGTTTGATACTTGGAGTATGTATTATACTATCTTATTTGTTAGCTTTTCTGTCAATTCAGGAAACTCTTAAATAGTCCTATGAACTACAGTTAATTATTATAAAAATATTGACTGCTCATGAGGGGTATGGTGAAATCTTCGGCCCTGAGGCAATGTGGAGACCGTAGCCTATCTTCCCGAGGCCCAAAGTCCAAGGGAAGATAGGCTACGGTCTCCACATCTCCCCGAATCTAGAGCAGTCAATATTTGTTTTACATACCTCATACATATATTCTACGAGACCTAAAAATGTAATGAAAAGAGTACACGTCAAGTAGGCCTAGACTTACTTCCTAGGGCTATGCGATCAAGGACCAATTTCTCTCAGCATTGTAGTGGTCGCGTCCCCTTTACCATCTATGCTTGTCATAAATTACATAGCAACATCAGTGACGGATCCAGGAATTATAAATAGAGGGGTCCCGGGGAGGGGCTTTCACAGATGGAGGATCTATACCACCTCAGCCCCACCATGAAGGTATTGCCCACTTCTTAACCAATCAGATGCCTAGAATCTATGTATATGGTATAATATAATAGCCAATAACATGCTTGTAATAAATCAAAGAATGACTCACATTGATTCTTTAATATGTTTTAACCAAGTTGACTGGGGTTATCAGAGTTTATTCATTAAAAAAATATAATAGGAAAAAGTAGCCATTGATATGCTTGTGATAATCATTGAAACTGTTTCACTGTATTTTTTCTTAGATATTGGAAGGTGATAATTTTTCACATGCAAGTACTCTAGGGCATGAAACTGATGGACTCATTTTCCAGCCTTTCACAGATGTAAGTATTTGTATTAGTACCATAAAGTTAAAGGATGGGGTAGGGGATGGAAATTAATCTTTTTTGATTGCTAATAAATTAATCTGGAATGAAGTTTTACTTCACCATGTTATATTTTTGTTAACTTTTTAAGTTTTATTAAGTGTGTATCCTTGTAGCAAATTAAATATAGGGAGTAATTTTAAATTGTATACGAGTTTTCTTTAAATAAATTTATTGTATTTTGATAGATATGAATCATTTTGCAAGTGGTCTGGCCATTATAGTCAGAGCAGGGGGGGGGGGGG